>NW_026040055.1:717500-917221 GCF_023375975.1 Astyanax mexicanus
GTGTGGATGTGTGTGTGTGTGGATGTGTGTGTGTGGATGTGTGTGTGTGGATGTGTGTGTGTGTGGATGTGAGTGTGTGTGGATGTGTGTGTGTGTGGATGTGTGTGTGTGTGGATGTGTGTGTGTGGATGTGTGTGTGTGGATGTGTGTGTGTGGATGTGTGTGAGTGTGTGTGTGTGGATGTGTGTGTGTGGATGTGTGTGGATGTGTGTGTGTGTGTGTGGATGTGTGTGAGTGTGTGTGTGTGTGTGAGTGTGTGGATGTGTGTGTGAGTGTGTGTGTGTGTGTGTGTGTGAGTGTGTGGATGTGTGTGTGTGTGTGTGTGTGTGTGTGGATGTGTGTGGATGTGTGTGTGTGTGTGTGTGTGTGGATGTGTGTGGATGTGTGTGTGTGTGTGTGTGTGGATGTGTGTGTGTGGATGTGTGTGAGTGTGTGTGGATGTGTGTGTGTGGATGTGTGTGTGTGTGTGTGTGTGTGGATGTGTGTGTGTGGATGTGTGGATGTGTGTGTGTGGATGTGTGGATGTGTGTGTGTGGATGTGTGGATGTGTGTGTGTGGATGTGTGGATGTGTGGATGTGTGTGTGGATGTGTGGATGTGAGTGTGTGTGTGTGTGTGTGTGTGTGGATGTGTGTGTGTGTGGATGTGTGGATGTGAGTGTCAGACATGTGGATTGGACATTTATAAAAATACTGAACAAATTTAGTCTCGTATTGGTTAAATTATTTTTTCCCAGCATTTTATTTTTTACTCAGTAACGGGGAGTTTTCCAATGTAGTGAAGTAAATTACTTGTGTCAAAATGTACTTGAGTAAAAGTAAAATTACATATTTTAAAAACTACTTAAAAAATTACAAATTACTCAAAAAATCTACTTAATTACAGTAACGTGAGTAAATGTAATTCGTTACTTTCCCCCTTTGATCATCTCTGAACTCCTCGACCTGTGCGTATTCTTAGAAAGCAGCAGATAAATGGGATTATAAGTTTGAGTGGAGGTGTTTCTATTAAAGTGTCCTCCTACCTGTGTTCAGTACGCTGTGCTGAGTTTGGAGAGCTGTGTGTCTTTTACAGTAAACGCTGTGGAGAACAAGCGGAGAGACGGCAGCACCGACTGCATCAAGATCAAGATCAAGATTGACCCGTGAGTATCTGAGATCTTCCTGATCTTTTTCTGCATGAAAGCGTTTCTCTTCAGGCTGGATTTCCTGATGGAGGCTGATCTGTCTCTCCTGCTTCTGCAGTGAGAGAAACTCCATCCGGATCTGGAACAACGGAAAGGGGGTTCCTGTGGTGGAGCACCAGGTGGAGAAGGTCTTTATTCCTGCGCTGATCTTCGGTCAGCTGATCTCCTCCAGCAGCTGGGATAATGTAGAAGATGAAGATGATCAGCAGAAGATCACAGGTGAGACGTTCCGTCTTCAGGGTTTGGAGCTGGATGCAGTTGTTGAAATCTACCAGGCTGTTGCTCGTTTTTTGCTTTGGTTTATTTGTGTTTATTTTAACAGGTGGGGGAAATGCTTATGGTGCAAAGCTGTGTAATATCTTCAGCACCAAGTTCACCGTGAAAACCGCCTGTAGTGAGTCAGGGGCTTCCTTCAAGCAGGTGAGACGTGGAGATCAGGTTCAGGTCCTGTTAGAGGATCAGGTCTAGCTTCATACATTTCTGTAGGTTCTCAGAAGCTGCTGAGAGGAACGATGGTTCTAGACGATGGTTCTTGTGGGATTGCAGACTTGGTTTGACAACATGAGTCGTGCCGGTGAGGCGGAGATCAACCCGTTCAGCGGTAAGGACCACACCTTCGTCACCTTCCACCCAGACCTGAGCAGGTTCCAGATGCAGTCGCTGGACCGAGACACCGTGGCCCTCATGACCAGGAGAGCGTATGACGTCGCCGGGTCCTCCCCGGGTGTGCGGGTCTACCTCAACGGCACCAGGCTGCCTGTGAGTAACACTTATCTAGAACCAGACTCCCTCAGCATGGCTAAACTGGGTAATTAGGGTTTGAATGGGTTAAATAAATCTGAACTTTTAATAGAAATGAAGCAGGACATCTCCACCATCTTTCAGACTTTAATATTTCTTTGTGTAAGTTTATATTAAAAGGCAAATGTTCTTTATTTCCCCTCAAATTATATATTTTTTAAGACAAATAGATTTGTTTGGTTAGTTTTGTTCTGGTTTATCTTGTAGATTAATGTTTCAGGACGAGTTGAGTTCTCTTCTCTAAAAACTTTCCCCATTTTACTACAGACACAAATACCTCTGTAATTATTGGGGTCATATTTGTCTCCATTTTTATATACGGAATAAATCAGTCCTTCGCTCCAGATCTCAGGAAAACACCCTGATTTTAAAATCTAGTTAAAAAGATTAACATGAAGCTTTCTTTGCTTTGGGGTTGTAAAATTTAACTTCCATATTGAGGTGTTTTGAATTGGTAGTCTTTCTTTATTTGAGTCTATTTTTTATAGCTTGATTGCTTGTTCGATTTGATCAAGTTTTGTTCTTAATAGTTTTTTGGTTTTCAGGAGTTTTGTATTATTTTAAAGCGTTTGAATAATTTTTGTTGGATAATGTTCTAAATCCTTTCCTTGAGGTTTTACAGTCGTGGCTTTTTAGTGGATTTAAATGCTGTGAGGTTTTCTGTTTGTTTTCTGAGGAGGGGAAATACCAACATTAAAAATGAATCCTGATTCCGACTGATGCCACTAAAATAATTCAATTTTAACATTCTAATGCTGATACCTCATAAAAAGAACTGGAACACTGAAATGCATCCAGTAATCTGCTTAGGAATAAATATTTGTAGTTTAATCAGTTAAAGTAATGCTGTTGTTTTTAAAAAAGCTCTACAATCAGGCTCACTGATTATTTGTTCCAACAAGATCTAAAAGATGGATCCTCTTATGATGACGGTAGGAGAGAAGCCTGGATTCAAGCATTTAATAAAACGTATCTTAAAGGAATAAACCGAACGGTGCATTTTCCGGATCGTTACACCACTATTGCTTAGCGCTGCTGAATGCGGGGTTTGATTATGGGATGTTTATACTGGTGTGTGTTTTTTAGGTGGACGGATTCCGGAGTTACGTGGATTTGTACCTGAAGGATAAAGTGGACGAGACGGGCTCTCCTCTCACTGTAGTGCACGAAGTGGTGAACCCACACTGGGAAGTGTGTCTCACCATCAGTGAAAAGGGCTTTCAGCAAGTCAGTTTGGTGAACAGCATCGCCACCACAAAGGTAGATCTTCTCCAGGTGTTTAGGACTGAAGCCGCGCTCCTGTAGAGCCTTTCTTCTCATCTTTATCTCACTCTCTGCTCACGTTTCTCTCAGGGAGGAACTCACATCGACTACGTTACAGATCAGATCGTCTCACAGCTGATTGAAGTGCTGAAGGAAAAGAACAAAGCTGCTGAGGATCTCCAGCCAGTCCAGGTAGTGCAGGTTCTTCAAGATTCTGCAGACATGATGATTCAGAACTGCATCTCAACAGCTGATAGAGCTTCACTTATTTATAATAATCAATCACTTCATCAATAAACTCCCCGCTGCCTCTGTCTGTTCTCTGCTCCTCAGGTGAAGGAGCTGATGTGGCTGTTTGTGAACTGCCTGATCCAGAATCCAACCTTCGACTCTCAGACCAAAGAGAGCATGACTCTCCATCAGCAGAGCTTCACATCTGCCTTCAGCCTCAGCCACAACTTCTTCAATCAGGTCCATCACTTCATCCTAGTGCTTAGTGTGTGATTAATCACACTGACCGAGAGAAAGAGCTATAGTACAATCTGAATAGTAGATTCTGTGGGTGTGTGATTATTAGGGGTGTCATGATTTCAATATTTTATTGAAATCGATGGAAATTATGTCATGGTCTCGAGCCTCGAAGTCAAAAGAGGATGGACGATCCCTCCCTCTAAGCTACGCAAACAGTGCAGCACACTGTAGCCGACGCCGCGGACATTGTGACTGCTGAAAGAGCAGCTCTTTCTCCAGAGAATGTGCATTAAATATATGTCTTAATTAAATGATTTAAATTTGACCATTAGTGCCTAATGTGGTGTATTACAGATCACTTGTATCACTTTGCATCACTTATATCAAGCCCACCTTTTGAAATAAGATATTGTAAATTTGATGAATCAAACCAATGACTGGCCATAGACTAATCTAAAACTGGCATAGGCCTCTCTGCTGTAAAAAAAAGAAAATCGAGAATCGAATCGAATCGTCACCCTAAAATCGGAAATTAAATCAAACCGAGGATTTAGAGAATCGTGACACCCCTAGTGATTATTCACGTTGAGAGAGAGAGAGAGTAATAGTAGAATCTGTATAGTAGATTCTGTTAGTGTGTGATTAATCATACTTAAATATCTGCATTATTATCTATCGCCTTTATTTAAACTTAATCTGCTCTTTTTAGTTTAGATCAGGGGTGTTCAAACTTTGTTTGTTGGGGGCCAGAAGGAGAAATATATTTGAAGTCACGGGCCACAGACTCTGTAATAAAACAAATAATGAAATATACCACTTTAACTAATACATTTTCCTGATTATTTCATTTACACACCATTTTACTTGACTTACTATCTTTATCTATCTTTGACAGTGTTGTGTAAACTAAGATTTTTCAAATTGATGTTTAATTTCATGATGTCTCTTAATATTAAACTCCTTAATTACGGCAACTTTTAGACTCTTTGGCATGTTTTTTCTGCGCTAGAAATGCGCACTCTCTCCGACTCTTTGCCCCGTTTCTGACACCTAGCGTTCAAACTTTGAATCTCACATTATAAAAACCTGCTTAACAGCGGACTAACTTTCATTCTATTTCTAAAATACCTCGCGGGCCGCTCCAAAATAGGAAACGGGCCGTAGTTTGGACACCCCTGGTTTAGATGAATATCTGCAGTAATCAATAATAAATATGGATCTCTGATCAGGATTCTTGCAGTGAACACAGTTATTGTGGTTCTTGAATATTTGAATCTTCTGTGCTATGAGTATGAAAAGTGTGATTATTATCTACTAATTAAAGCACCAGTATTTAACACTTTTCTATTTCTCCATATCAGAACATTTAGCGTAGCTTTAACGGTGTTAAAAAGCTGAAGCGGCTCTTAGACGTGCTTTTCTCTGCTTTCTCTCTCCAGGCCAGTGGTTGTGAGTTTGTGAAAAGCGTAGAGAACAGCGTAAAGTTTACGTCTGAAACTCAGCTCAGCGAGAGTTCTGCTGTTAATCACACGAAGATCAGGGGCGTGGCCAGACTGTACGACGCTAAGGATGCAGGTGAGAGCGGAGATTTCTGAGTCACTGTGAGGAAGGAGGGGATTAGATCATATCAGAAGTTCTGCTCGTGTGATTGAGTTCTCGTCTCTCTTCAGGGGGTGAAAACTCAGCCGGCTGCACTCTGATCCTAACCGAGGGAGATGGGGTCCAAGACCTGGCCGTGTCCGGACTCGATGTGGTGGGACGCCATCTCTACGGGGTCTTCCCCCTGAGGGGGAAAATGCTCAGCGTGCGAAATGCCTCTCGTGAACAGGTGTGTCCGTGCACGGCGTCCTCCTCAGACACCAGGCTTTTGCTGCTCCGTGTCTCAGTGTGTCACGTCCTGACCCTGTGTCCTGTCTGTGCTTGTTCCTGTGCTTCCCCACGTGACCTGTGCTCCTGTGTTCTGTCTCAGTACTTTTCCACCTGTGTCTAATTTGTAGCTCCGCCCCCTAGCCCCAGGTGTTTCTACTTCCTGTGTGTGTTAAATAGCCCTCCTGTGTCAGTGTTTACTGTCGGTCTTTGCACCTTCACCTGTGGTTTGTCTCATAGCCCTAGTTCCTTGTTCCGTGTTTTATCCTAGTTTACTGTTTTTCTTCTTGTTTTTTCCTAGTTTGTTTCCCCTGTTTTTATCTTGTTTATTTCTCGGTTGTACTTTGTTATTTTCTAGTTCCTCATTTATTTCCTTGTTTTGTTGTGTTTTCTTTATTTAGTCTTAGTTTACGTTATTGGTTTGTTTTGTTAGCCTCCCTGTCTGTTTGTTATTATTATATCTGGTTTGTTTTGGTTCCTCTTTTATTTTCCTCCCCTTTGTTCTAACTGTTATCTTGTGTTTGTTTTGTTTTATTTCTTCGTTATTTGTTTAATAAATTATTTCTTCTTACCTGCGATTTCGTCCACCTCCTCGTCTCCCTGCCTGCAGTACCTGACACAGTGCTTTTAATGATGTATCTGTTGCAGATAATGGAGAACTCTGATATCTCTGACCTCGTGAAGATCCTGGGTCTGCAGTATGATGAGAACTACAGCGACCCCGATTCACTCAAATCCCTCCGATACGGAAGAGTGCTGATGATGACGGATCGGGTCGGTCTCTCGATCTGTAGAAGTTTTAGTTTCAGTGTTTTCAGAGCTGATCGTAACCCTGTAGCTCTGTTTTGTCTTCATGTCCTGTAGGATCTGGTAGGGTCTTGTAGTAGAGGGCTCCTGATTAACTTCTTTCACCACTTCTGGCCCTCGCTGCTGCAGCACAGCTTTCTGGAGGAGTTCCTCCCTCCCATCGTTAAGGTGAGTTCAGGCCTGGAGATCAACAGATAACAGATATGGTTTGTGTTTTTCTTCTGTAACTAATAATAATATACCCGTATCCTGTAGTAACTCTTCACACGTCTCGCTCTCTCTGGGTTCCGGCTGCAGGCGTCCTGTAAGAACCAGGAGCTTTCCTTCTACAGTATCCCAGAGTTCACCGAGTGGAAGGAGCAGCAGATCAACCTCAAATCATGGAAGATCAAACACTGCAAAGGTTTGTGCATCACCAGCTCTGTGCTGATGTGCTGATGTGGTTCACTATAGAGGTGTAAGGGTTCACCTTCACCATCCATCACGGTACGAGGGTCACTGTTCACTTCACACAAGCGCACTCAGAACACGCGGTACACAGGCAGTCTACAGGACACTTCAGAACCAATGAACGCAACCTGGAAAGTGTAGCTGTAGCACTGTAGCTATTAGCAACTCGCTACTGACTGAGCTCATAGCCTGTGCTGAGGAGTTTAGCTCTGACTGGAAGAGAGAGAGCAGAAACACAGATCATTTAAACTGTCTCGCACACAGTCGATGGATCAGAAACACAGATCATTTAAACTGTCTCGCACACAGTCGCTGGATCAGAAACACAGATCATTTAAACTGTCTCGCACACAGTCGCTGGATCAGAAACACAGATCATTTAAACTGTCTCGCACACAGTCGCTGGATCAGAAACACAGATCATTTAAACTGTCTCGCACACAGTCATTGGATCAGAAACACAGATCATTTAAACTGTCTCGCACACAGTCGCTGGATCAGAAACACAGATCATTTAAACTGTCTTGCACACAGTCGCTGGATCAGAAACACAGATCATTTAAACTGTCTCGCACACAGTCACTGGATCAGGAACACAGATCATTTAAACTGTCTCGCACACAGTCGCTGGATCAGAAACAGATTATTTAAACTGTCTCACACACAGTCGCTGGATCAGAAACACAGATCATTTAAACTGTCTCGCACACAGTCACTGGATCAGAAACACAGATCATTTAAACTGTCTCGCACACAGTCGCTGGATCAGAAACAGATTATTTAAACTGTCTCACACACAGTCGCTGGATCAGAAACACAGATCATTTAAACTGTCTCACACACACAGTAGCTGGATCAGAAACACAGATCATTTAAACTGTCTCACACACAGTCGCTGGATCAGAAACACAGATCATTTAAACTGTCTCGCACACAGTTGCTGGATCAGAAACACAGATCATTTAAACTGTCTCACACACAGTCGCTGGATCAGAAACACAGATCATTTAAACTGTCTCACACACAGTCGCTGGATCAGAAACACAGATCATTTAAACTGTCTCGCACACAGTCGCTGGATCAGAAACACAGATCATTTAAACTGTCTCGCACACAGTCGCTGGATCAGAAACACAGATCATTTAAACTGTCTCACACACACAGTAGCTGGATCAGAAACAGATCATTTAAACTGTCTCACACACAGTCGCTGGATCAGAAACACAGATCATTTAAACTGTCTCACACACAGTCGCTGGATCAGAAACACAGATCATTTAAACTGTCTCGCACACAGTCGCTGGATCAGAAACACAGATCATTTAAACTGTCTCGCACACAGTCGCTGGATCAGAAACACAGATCATTTAAACTGTCTCGCACACAGTCGATGGATCAGAAACACAGATCATTTAAACTGTCTCGCACACAGTCGCTGGATCAGAAACACAGATCATTTAAACTGTCTCACACACACAGTAGCTGGATCAGAAACACAGATCATTTAAACTGTCTCACACACAGTCGCTGGATCAGAAACAGATTATTTAAACTGTCTCACACACAGTCGCTGGATCAGAAACACAGATCATTTAAACTGTCTCACACACAGTCGCTGGATCAGAAACGCAGATCATTTAAACTGTCTCGCACACAGTCGCTGGATCAGAAACACAGATCATTTAAACTGTCTCGCACACAGTCGCTGGATCAGAAACACAGATCATTTAAACTGTCTCGCACACAGTCGCTGGATCAGAAACACAGACCATTTAAACTGTCTCACACACAGTCGCTGGATCAGAAACACAGATCATTTAAACTGTCTTGCACACAGTCGCTGGATCAGAAACACAGATCATTTAAACTGTCTCGCACACAGTCACTGGATCAGAAACACAGATCATTTAAACTGTCTCGCACACAGTCGCTGGATCAGAAACAGATTATTTAAACTGTCTCACACACAGTCGCTGGATCAGAAACACAGATCATTTAAACTGTCTCACACACACAGTAGCTGGATCAGAAACACAGATCATTTAAACTGTCTCACACACAGTCGCTGGATCAGAAACACAGATCATTTAAACTGTCTCACACACAGTCGCTGGATCAGAAACACAGATCATTTAAACTGTCTCACACACAGTCGCTGGATCAGAAACACAGATCATTTAAACTGTCTCACACACAGTCGCTGGATCAGAAACACAGATCATTTAAACTGTCTCACACACAGTCGCTGGATCAGAAACACAGATCATTTAAACTGTCTCGCACACAGTCGCTGGATCAGAAACACAGATCATTTAAACTGTCTCGCACACAGTCGCTGGATCAGAAACACAGATCATTTAAACTGTCTCGCACACAGTCGCTGGATCAGAAACAGATTATTTAAACTGTCTCACACACAGTCGCTGGATCAGAAACACAGATCATTTAAACTGTCTCACACACAGTCGCTGGATCAGAAACGCAGATCATTTAAACTGTCTCACACACAGTCGCTGGATCAGAAACACAGATCATTTAAACTGTCTCGCACACAGTCGCTGGATCAGAAACACAGATCATTTAAACTGTCTCGCACAGTCGCTGGATCAGAAACACAGATCATTTAAACTGTGTCGCACACAGTCGCTGGATCAGAAACACAGATCATTTAAACTGTGTCGCACACAGTCGCTGGATCAGAAACACAGATCATTTAAACTGTCTCGCACACAGTCGCTGGATCAGAAACACAGATCATTTAAACTGTCTCGCACACAGTCGCTGGATCAGAAACACAGATCATTTAAACTGTCTCGCACACACAGTAGCTGGATCAGAAACACAGATCATTTAAACTGTGTCGCACACAGTCGCTGGATCAGAAACACAGATCATTTAAACTGTGTCGCACACAGTCGCTGGATCAGAAACGCAGATCATTTAAACTGTCTCACACACAGTCGCTGGATCAGAAACAGATCATTTAAACTGTCTCACACACACAGTAGCTGGATCAGAAACACAGATCATTTAAACTGTGTCGCACACAGTCGCTGGATCAGAAACACAGATCATTTAAACTGTCTCACACACAGTCGCTGGATCAGAAACGCAGATCATTTAAACTGTCTCACACACAGTCGCTGGATCAGAAACGCAGATCATTTAAACTGTCTCACACACAGTCGCTGGATCAGAAACACAGATCATTTAAACTGTCTCGCACACAGTCGCTGGATCAGAAACACAGATCATTTAAACTGTCTCGCACAGTCGCTGGATCAGAAACACAGATCATTTAAACTGTGTCGCACACAGTCGCTGGATCAGAAACACAGATCATTTAAACTGTCTCACACACAGTAGCTGGATCAGAAACGCAGATCATTTAAACTGTCTCACACACAGTCGCTGGATCAGAAACAGATCATTTAAACTGTCTCACACACACAGTAGCTGGATCAGAAACACAGATCATTTAAACTGTGTCGCACACAGTCGCTGGATCAGAAACACAGATCATTTAAACTGTGTCGCACACAGTCGCTGGATCAGAAACGCAGATCATTTAAACTGTCTCACACACAGTCGCTGGATCAGAAACAGATCATTTAAACTGTCTCACACACACAGTAGCTGGATCAGAAACACAGATCATTTAAACTGTCTCGCACACAGTCGCTGGATCAGAAACACAGATCATTTAAACTGTCTCACACACACAGTAGCTGGATCAGAAACACAGATCATTTAAACTGTGTCGCACACAGTCGCTGGATCAGAAACACAGATCATTTAAACTGTGTCGCACACAGTCGCTGGATCAGAAACGCAGATCATTTAAACTGTCTCACACACAGTCGCTGGATCAGAAACAGATCATTTAAACTGTCTCACACACACAGTAACTGGATCAGAAACACAGATCATTTAAACTGTCTCGCACACAGTCGCTGGATCAGAAACACAGATCATTTAAACTGTCTCACACACAGTAGCTGGATCAGAAACACAGATCATTTAAACTGTCTCACACACACAGTAACTGGATCAGAAACACAGATCATTTAAACTGTCTCACACACAGTCGCTGGATCAGAAACACAGATCATTTAAACTGTCTCACACACACAGTAACTGGATCAGAAACACAGATCATGTATCTCTTTCTTTTGCTCACACTGCCTGTCTCACTCTCTTTCGCTTGTGCCGTCTCTCTCGCCCTTGCTTTTGCTCTCTCTTTCGCTCGCACTCTCTTACTCTCACTCTCTCTCTCTTGCTCACACCGTCTGTCTTGCTCTCTTTTTCGCTCTTGTCGCCTGTCTCTCTCTCTCTTGCGCTCCTTGCTTGCACCATCTGTCTCGCTCTCTCTTTCGCTTGCACCGTCTGTCTTGCTCTCGCTCCCTCTGTCGCTCATGCCGTCTTGCTCTCCCTTTCGCTTGCATCATCTGTCTCTCTCTCGTTAATAAAGGGTTAAGGCTTCACAGAATGCCCAGCCTCTCAGAAAGCGTACAGAACCGTGGGGTTAATACCGAGGTGTGAAGCGAAGCGTGAATTTTCTGTAGCGTTACTCCTCTAGTTCTCTATAAACTGAATCTGCTTCAGTCTGTTCTGATTTTAACTATGATCATGTTCCTCTCTCCAGGTTTGGGTTCCTGCACAGCCACGGAGTTCAGAGAGTATTTCAGGAACCTGGCGAGGCATCGAATTCCCTTTAAGTACTCGGGTCCTGCGGATGATGAGGCTATCGTCATGGTAACGACATGTTTGTATCTTAACAGCGCGGCGCTTTTAGCACGTCTCAGCAGAGGATACTGACCTGCGCTTTCACGCTCATTTAATAGAACATCAATGTTATTATGGTTGCGCATTGCAAAGCAACCACCTAGCAACACCTTAGCAACTGCTTAGCAACATCATAGCAACCACCACGGATACCATAGCAACGCCTTAGCAATGCCTGAGCAACCACCTAGCAACTGCTTAGCAACATCATAGTAACCACCACGGATACCATAGCAACGCCTTAGCAACCACCACAGACACCATAGCAACACCCTAACAACCACCTAGCAACCGATTAGCAACACTTTAGCAACCATCACGATACCATAGCAATGCCTTAGCAGCCAGCCAGTGGAGCACCTTGCTTTCCCGCTGCCAAGATAGCAATACACCAGAAATGTACCTGATCTCACTTTCAGACCACCACGCCCATCAGCGTAGATATATTCACTATTTCAACATGCGGGAGAGAGGAGTGAAAATAGACTGCTGACGGGGTGAAAGATAGTAACAAGCCTCGTGATGTACCTTGATTATCTCTCTCCAGTTCTTTAGTAAGGAGAAAGCGTATGAAAGAAGGCAGTGGTTCGCCAGGTTCATGAATGACAGGCGCCGGCGTCGAGGGAAGAACCTGCCGCAGGTCTGAAAGCTGCCTGTTCCTCCAGATATCTGCTGATTTATAAGGGAATGTCCTTCAGTAACAGATTGTGCATCTTTTCTTTACGAGCAGGAGAACCTGTACAGTAAGGAGACCTCCTCCCTCTCCTACCAGGACTTCATCAACAAGGAGCTGGTGCAGGCCATGCAGACCTGCTGGTTGCACCACGTCCCTTGCCTGGCGGACGGTAAGACTTTCTAGCGTCAGTAAGAAACGTCTATATGAATGTCTGGAGCTTCAGGACCGGTTTAAAGTGGGAGGGGTTTCTGTCTGAAGGTCTGACATCAGTCCAGAGGAAGGTGTTGTTCTGCTGCTTCAAGCGGAAGGATAAGAGGGAGGTGAGCGTGGCTCAGCTCGCCTCTTCTGCTGCACAGATGACTGCTTACTACACTGGAGAGGTTTGAGCCTTCTTTTTATTGACTTCAGGACTGTTTACTGAGGAAAATGCCTGAATGGATTGAGTTTCTCAGTGATTTCATTCATTATCTCCTGATGATCAGGTTCCTCTGGAGAAGGTCATCGTGGATTTGGCGCAGAACTTTGTCGGTAGCAACAACCTGAACCTGCTTCAGCCTTTGGGTCAGTTCGGCACTCGGCTGCTCGGAGGCCGAGACTCGGCCGGTGCCAGATGCCTCTTCACCGAGCTCAGGTACTCGTCAACAGCGCTAAGAACCGAGACCTGAACCCAGCATGCTCCCATTAGAACTGCACTCTCTGATGCTGCTCAGAGGAAGGGTGTTCCTTCACGCCTCACTGCTTGTCCGTGTCTGTCTCTCATTCTTTGTCTTTCTTCTTCTTCTTTTCTGGGTTTATAATGAAAATAAACACACGGTTTTCCATCCTTCTTAACAACAATCCTGCGCTCCACCTCTCTATCTCTGCAGCTCTCTCACCCGACTGCTCTTCCCTTCTGTGGACGACGTCCTGCTCAACTACAACTACCATGACGGCATGAGGGTGGAGCCTGAGTGGTACCTTCCCATCATCCCCCTGGTGCTGGTCAACGGTGTGGATGCCCTCGGCATAGGATGGCTGAGCAAACTTCCCAAATACGACGTTCGTGAAATCGTCCAGAACATCCATCGAATGCTGGACGGTAAAGAGCCTCTGCCCATGGTAAGAAAACATCTACCTGTTTCTGTTCTTTAATGTGAAATTCCTCATAGAGCCGGACGATATGGATCAAAACTAAAGTCTGGATCTTTATTTCTCAATATCAGAGTTTAGTTCAGTAGTGATGCTTCAAATCAAACCAATGATTAAACCTTATTCCCTCCAAAAATCACAAAGTAAAACATTATTTTAGTGTCGCCAACAATGTCGTAACTCTGTGTGTAAAAAATGCGTAGAGCGTTTACCGCGTTTCCTTAGCACTCGGCTGTTTTTACTCGACTCTTACTCAGGCCTAAAGAATCACTAGAAGTGAAGGAGGGAGCCGCCGTGTTACTTATCCTGACGTAATCCGTAATCCGAGTACGGAAGCCCACAAAGGACTCTCCCTCCCTCTCTTTATCTTTCTCCGTCTCTCTCTCTCTCTCTCTCTCACTCTGTCGGGTGGAGGTGGAGGTGCGTGGTGAGTTCTGTTCTCTTTTCTCCGCTGTTACTTTACAGACACTAAAGTGAAAATCAGGTGTTTTTGGTACAGTTTGGTGCACATGTGTCAAACACAAGGCCCGCGGGCCAGATGTGGCCCGCCACGTCCTTTTATGTGGCCTGCGAGAGCTTGTAAGATCTATAATAGTATATAATAGTGTCTATAATAAATAGGTCAGAAGCGTGCTTTGACCAAAAACTACATTTCCCACAATGCTTGTCGATTGTATTACCCGCAAAGTTACGGCTTACTGCCTCTACACGGCAGTGTAGTCATTAATGTGGAAACCCTGCCGGAGGGAAGGTGTAACTTCGCGGGTGGAATTGAGACATACAAATGTTTATCCCATAATGTCCAGAAAAAGTTAATGCAGACGGACGGCTGTGCTTCAATGCGAAAGACCGGTATGCCTTTTGTGTTACGAAGAGTGTTACTGACCAAAATAAACGCTTTTTAGAAGAGATTAAAGTTATGTGTAAATATTTATAAGACAATACCTGACAAAATCTGTTTTAATGAGGTTAATAAACATCACTGTGACAGCGCTAGTCACAGTTTCACCTCAGCAAAGGACGAGGACGTGAATCACTTATCTAACCAGCCTTTACTGATTTCTGCTCCAATAACCCTTTCAATAACCTCCAATAGCCTTTAATAGTCTTCAGTAGCCTTCAACAGTCTAACCCTGCAGCCGTGGTGTGTTCTAAACTCCGTAGTTATAAACATCCTGAGGTTAGCAGCGCGCTAACTGACCTGTTTATAATGTAATCCGAGCAGTGACTCCGGGACAGCTGCTCTAACCTGCTGCTGTTAGCTGCTTGGGCTGAAAAATGAACTGTAGAGAGCTGTATTATCCGGTTAGTGGGGTTAAAACCTTTATTTCCTACACAGAAGAACTTAAAAATTTAAAAAACTCTCCAGACTGGCTCAGCTGAGTCCTGTAGCCCGTGGCTGGGCTGTAGCTCTGACTCAGTAAAGACTGCGGGCTTGTGCTGCTGCAGCTGCAGCTCTGACTAGTGGTTGGATGAGGAACTGCTAAATCTGAGGAAATGCTAAATCTGTCACATGTTCTTAACAGCTCACAATTTTTGATTTTATATTTATTAAGCCTTATTTCAGTATCAAACGCTTTGATCAAAGTTAATATAACTTGATGTCATTTCTATTCACTTCTATTCACAGTTTGGTTCTTGATTGATGGAGTTTTTGGATTTCATAACATGACAAATTAAAAGGATTTATGTTAATAGAGCAACAAGCAAACATTTTTTCCATGCAACTGTAATATTTGATTGAATAAATAGTATATTGAGAGTTATTTAACATTAAGGAGTAATTACATTCATTTTATATTACATTTGGTTACATTTTATTACATTTATAAGTTACATCTGGCCCTCAGAGGACAGCCAATATGCCAATGTGGCCCTCGGCCAAAATGAGTTTGACACCCCTGGTTTAGTGTATTGCTGCGGGTTAGCCCGGTAAGGGGAGGTTTGAGGGGGTTCTGTGGTTAGAGTTCGTGGTGGCGTGCGGAGATGGCGTCTCCCGGCGGGGGGGCCCGTCTCTTTCGCTCTGTCTCGGGGTCAGGTGTGAGACGGGGCCGGGGCCTGCAGTGGAGGACGTGCTGCTGGGAGTAGGAGATCAGATCGGCTGTGAGAATATTGTTTCGGCATCCAGGATGAACAGAGCCGTGGTGGTTTTTGTGAAGGAGGAGCAGATGGTGAACCGGCTGGTTGAAAGTGGAATCTGGGTAAGTGGAGTTTCGCCGCTGGTTGCTCCGACTACCAAAGTCACGATCTCAAATGTGCCAACGTTTATTCCAGACACTGATATTAAACGCGAACTCTCCCGTTACGGGAGATTCGGAAGTGAAATAAAAATGATCCCGCTGGCCTGTAGATCTGGTACTCTGAAGCATGTGCTCTCCTTTCGAAGACAAGTGCTCATGTTTCTGGAGGAGGAAACTTTGGATGTGTCGTTTAGGGTCTGGCATGAAGGGCGGTCGTTTATGATTTACGCGACTGGAAGTTTGAAGTGTTTTGAATGTGGCGATGTCGGACACGAGACAAGCGTGTCCGCACAGGGATGAGATGGAGCCGGTAGCGGGGCCTAGCAGGCCGCCGGCCGGGGAGGTAAACACTGCGGAGCAGGGCCTGGGAGTTAGCAGTGGAGGAGGTGGAGATAGTGGGGTTAGCAGTAGCTCTACAGGTGGGATCGCTGGTGAGAGGAGTGAGAGAGAGGATGTTCAGGTTGGAGGGATGAAGGAGGCACAGCCCGTACTGACTGACTCGCAGGTGAGCGGGGCAGGCGGGCAGGGGGGTGCTGCAGGGCTGGGAGGTGGAGAGACACAGGTGAGTGAGGAGGAGATAGTGGAACCGGCAGCTGATACACTAGGAGCTGTCAGTAGAGACATGGCTGATGAGGATGCCTGTTCAGTGCTCTCAGGTATCTCTGATTTGGGATCTCAGATGGATGACGCTGATCTTTACTCTCTGCAAGAGATTAATCTGTTTCTGGATGAGACTTTTGGCAAAGCCGTTGAAATGAAGGATTTTTTCCCTGATGTTGAGAAGTTTGTCTCCTCGGTAGTTCGGCTGCAGCGGTCTGTGGGCTATGATGCCTTGAGTGAAAAGAAAAGGTTTCGGCTGAAGAAAATCCTGACCAAGCTGCGTAAGGGCAAAGGCCATGCACTGGTAAAGAAGCACTAATGAGCACGATGCACTGGGTGTTTTTCCTTGCTTAGCTGTGTTTTCTGGGTCTGTTCCTTTTTTACTACATTTTTATATATGGAATTTCTTAGGGTAGGCTCTTTAAACATAAATGGCGGGCGGGATAGACACTAATTAGGGATGCTTTCTGAGTTCGTTAGGATTAGGGGGATTGATATAATATTTTTGCAGGAAACACATTCAACTGTTGATAATGAAATTGATTGGGGAATATGGTGGGGAGAAGAATTTCGCTTGAGTCACGAAACTGCTTCAAGTGCGGGGGTAGCAGTTTTAGTGTTGAAATCACTTAATGCGACTGTATTATCAGTCGCTGAGGTGGTGGGGGGTAGGGTGCTTTTAGTTAAAGTTGAAATTCGGGGGTTTACTTTTTTGCTTGTGAATGTGTATGCGCCTAATAAAGGCCCCGAACGTTTAGAGGTTTTTTCACAGCTACAGGATGCCCTTTTGGCACATACTGAAGATGATTTATGTATAGTTATGGGAGGAGACTGGAACTGTACCACACAGTTGACAGGAATGGGGAGGAGCCACATAGTCGATCGAGTGAAAAGCTTGTGCATTTGGTCAGCATGAATGGTTTAATAGATATATGGAGAGATAGGAATAAAAATGTAAGGCAGTATACATGGTTGAAAATAGATGATTCTTGAGTTGTAGGAGCAAGGTTGGATAGGTTTTATGTCAGCAAAAGTTTTAACAACAGGGTAGTAAGAGCTGACATATTACCTGTGGGATTTTCTGATCATCATTTAGTAACAATAGATTTGAATGTTACTCTCACATTTTCTGCTCATTATTATTGGCATTTTAATGTTAAGCTTTATGTTAAGATAATTTTTTTGTAGTAATTTTGTAGATTTTTGGGATGGGTGGAGAGAGCAGAAGGCTTCTTTTGATAGCTTGAGTCAGTGGTGGGATGTAGGAAAGGTGCAAGTTAGAGTCTTTTGTCAGAATTATTCTTCTCATGTGGCTAGTTCAGCACGGTTAGCTGTTAAAAAATTGCATCAAGATATTATGTATTTGGAAAATGAAGTAATTGGAAATAATAATGTGGAGTTACATAAGGATCTAATAGAGAAAGAACAGCAGTTGAGAATATATTTACAAGAGCAGGTTAAAGGTGCACTGATGCGGGCTAGGATTAGTTCTATCAAAGATATGGATGCTCCAAGTGCTTACTTTTTTAACCTGGAGAAAAAAGTTGCACAGCAGAAGCAGATGACTTATTTACAGCGTGAAGATGGGACTCTGACATCCGATCCAGCCGTGATGAGGAGGATGGCAGTGCAGTATTATGCCGAACTGTATGGCTCTCAGGACTGTGATTATGACTGTGTTACAGACCTGATTCAGGATCTTTCAGTGCTGACTCCAAGTCAGAGAGAGACACTGGACTTTGATATTTCTTATGAGGAACTTACAGCAGCCATGAAGCAGCTGAATACTGGCCGTTCTCCAGGATTGGATGGATTACCAGCTGAATTTTATCAGCGTTTCTGGACAGTGTTGGGAAGGGACTTTTATGAGGTACTGTTGGAGTGTCTACAGACTGGCCTACTCCCTACTAGTTGTAGGAGAGCAGTTTTGTCTCTCCTGCCTAAGAAAGGAGATTTGGGTCTTTTGAAAAATTGGAAACCTGTTTCCTTGATGTGTTCGGATTATAAGATATTTTCAAAATGCCTAGCTAATAGACTTAAATGTTATTTAAATACTATTATTGGGGAAGATCAAACATATTGTGTGCCGGGACGGTCAATTATGGATAATTTGTTTCTTTTACGGGATGTGATCGATTATAGTATAATGCATGATGAAGATTTGGGGAAGTTATCACTCGATCAAGAGAAAGCATTTGACAGAGTGGATCATGGGTATCTTTTTAAAACTATGATTGCTTTTGGGTTTGGAGACAAGTTTGTGTCATGGGTTAGGCTTTTATATAGGCTTTTATATTCCGATGCTTCTGTCATGGTGAAGGTTGGTGGGGCTTTAAGTGAAAAAGTGCCAGTGCAGAGGGGTATAAGACAAGGGTGCCCTTTATCAGGCCAATTGTATAGCATTACAATTGAACCATTGCTGTGCAGGTTAATAAGAGGGCTTAGGGGCATACCAGTAACAGGAGACCCATTTGGGACCTGTATTTCAGTGTCTGCTTAGGCCGATGTCGAGGCACTTGAGATTTATGAACGGGCGTCCTCGGCTAGAGGCAACTAGGGTAAAAATGAGGGCTATTTAATTGGTCCTTGGTCTGGTAATGAGATTCCTAGGCTTCCAGGTAACTTAGTTTGGGGACGGGAAGGTTTAAAGGTTTTGGGTGTGTTTTTAGGGAGCAGTCACTTTCAGAAAAAGAATTGGGAGGGTATGCCGGATAAAGGGCCCGATTGTCTAAGTGGAATTGGCTATTACCACGTTTGTCGTATAGGGGGAAAGTGCTGGTTGCAAACAATCTAGCTGCTTCTATGCTGTGGCACAGATTGATGGTCCTGGAGCCACCGGAGGGCCTGATCAGAGCAGCACGGAAGCGGTTGGTAGACTTTTTCTGGAGTGGACAGCACTGGACTCAGGCGGCAGTTTTTTACCTGCCACTTGCAGAGGGAAGACAAGGTCTAATGGACATTCAAAGCCGAGTCAGAGCCTTTCGGTTGCAGTCGGTAAAGCGTTTGCTTTACTGCAGGGATCTACCATGGACGCAGATGGCTGGTAGAATCTTACAGAGGGCGGGGGGTCTGGGGTATGATCTTCAGCTGTTTTGGATCAGCTTGGCTGAGGTGAATTTGTCTGCTCTTACCCCCTTTTACCGCTCGCTCCTCCAGGTTTGGGGATCAATGTTACGGGTGTGTCGGGATGTTCAGGATCCTGGAGAGTGGATACTGGAAGAACCGCTCTTTTTTAATCCACTGATACGGACTAATTTGTTATCCTCTGTGAGTTTGAGAGCGTGTCTTTTGAGACATGGATGCACAATGTTGAGCCACTGTATAGATGTTAATGGATGGAAATCAGCTACGGAATTTAGGGAAATAGCCGGTCTGCAATCTTCCAGGGTGGCTGCGAGGTTGTTGGAGGAGATACGGTCATACGGTCTGGGAGGATAGTGAGTGATGTGAGAATGCTTCCACTGAAGTGTAAAAACCCCGCGCTCAAGCACGTCCTCTCGTTCAGGCGCGCAGTTCTGATGTTCCTGAACGAGCCGACGTTAGATGTTTCCTTCAGAGTTTTATATGAAGGGAAATCCTACATGCTGTACGCTAGTACTGGAAGTCTGAGGTGTTTTGATTGCGGGGATATTGGCCACAAGCAGTCTGTCTGTCCGCACAGAGGGAGGGATAGTCATGTAGCTGGGCCGAATGGAGCTGGGGGTCAGGCGGAGGGGAGCTACAGTGTACAGTCAGCGCTGCTCACAGGTGATCCTGTAGATAACGGTGCAGCTGCAAACACTGAGCAGGAGCATGGTGGTGCAGGTGAGAGTGAGCAGGAGCGTGGTGGTGCAGCTGCAATTATTGAGCAAGAGTGTTGTGGTGAGATTGAGCAGGGTGGTGGTGGTGTAGGTCAGAGTAAGCAGGTGGATGGTGAGCGAGAGAGTAGTGACGGGGACGGATCTGTACAGTTTCCTGGGGGTAGTGATGATACTGGTGTTGATCAGGTTGCCAGTGTTCAGGTCAGTGGTGCTGCTGTAGGGATCAGTGGGGTGCAGGGGAGGGTCAGTAGCGATCAGGGGGAGGGGCTAAGTGCTGAGCAGGTAAGGCTAAGTGATGCAGGTCAGGTGTCGGACCCGCAGCCTGGTGCAGCAGTAATGGTACAGGCACAGGCGGAGAGTGCTGGGAGTAGTGGTTTGGCTCACAGTGGGGCTGGGATAAACACGGAGGTAGCAGAGAGTTCTATGGAGCTGGATGAGGAAATGGAGCTGCGTGGGTCACAGGATGATGATAGTTTCTCAGATATATCTGACATTGGTGTCTCTCAGTTTGGGGGAGACAGTCTGTTGTATACTCTGAAGGAAATTAATGATTTCCTGGATACTACGTTTGGTAAATCGGTTAATGTTGTAGATTTTTTTCCAGATGTTGAAAAGTTTATAGCATCTGTAGTGCACTTGCGTTCAGTAGCAAGTTTTGTGGAATTAGACAGAAAAAAGAGATTTCGTCTAAAGAATCATCTGACTAAACTAAGACAAAAGGAGCGTCTCAAAAAAGAAAAACAATGATCACAGTGCACAGGGTGTTTATTTCTTTTTCTGTTGCTGTCCTTGTCTGCTTATTCCTTCTAATTTCTCTTTCCATGGAGAGGCTTAGGATAGGCTCTTTAAACATTAATGGTGGCAGAGACATGGTGAAAAGGGCTATGATTTCTGAATGCATTACACAAAAGAATATAGACATCCTTTTTTTTGCAAGAAACCCATAGTGATCATGATAATGAGGCAGAGTGGAAGATGTGGTGGAAAGGAGATTTTTATTTTTGTCATGGGTCAGATATTTCTGCAGGGGTGGGAGTGCTTTTTAATAGTAGATTTAGAATTAGAGCAGGGTAGAATCTTAATGATTCAGGTAGAAATTAGACTAACAGAGTTCCTTTTTGTTAATGTTTATGCTCCAAATAGTGGTGGGGAGAGTGCGTTTGCTCTCCAGGTTAAAAGATGCTTTGCGGCAGGTCACTGGCAGTCCAGTAGTGGTAAGGGGAGGAGACTGGAACTGCACTCTGGACTTTACAATAGATAGGACAGGGGAGGAGCCACACCCACAGTCTGCTGTGATGTTGGGGGAGGTGCTAAATCAGTGTGCTCTGGTAGATGTCTGGAGAGAAAAAAAATCAGAAAGTGACACAGTGTACGTGGTTTAAGGCATCTGATAACTGTATCAGTGCAGCAAGGCTGGACAGGTTCTATATTTCAATGGCTCACAGAAATAGGTTTATTGATACAGGCATGTTTCCCTCAGGTTTCTCAGATCATTATCTGATTGTTTTGGATTTTATGATGTCAGATACACAGAAAGAAAGTTCTTATTGGCGTTTTAATGTTAAACTACTTCAGGATGAAGGTTTTATTCAACATTTTAAAACAATTTGGGAGGAATGGAGGCTGAAGAAAGAAGAGTTTTGAGCTCTTTTTTACATAAACAAGCAAAGAAGGCACTGGCTAGACATTGATTTTCTAGTGTTAATGAAATGGACTCTCCAAGTGCCTTCTTTTTTAATTTAACAAAAAAGGTTCAACGTCAGAATAAAATGCTGTACCTCCAGTCTCCAGATGGACGTGGGACTTCTCTTCCAACTGAAATGAGGAAACTTGCTACAGACTTTTTTATGGATTTGTATGGAGCTGTTGACTGTAATTCTTCATGCAGGGAGGAACTCTTGCATGATCTGCCCAAGATCACTGAGGAGCAGGCTACATCTACAGCTGCAGGATCTGGCCACTGCTGTACAGGAATTAACTTCTGGACGTGCTCCTGGGATTGACGGCATTCCTGCTGAATTTTTTTTAATCTTTTTGGGATTTTTTTGGAGAAGACCTGCTTGAGGTTTTTAGAGCTGTTTTTATTGAAGGCAGGTTACCGGTGAGGTCTTCACGGGCTGTACTCTCACTGCTGCCTAAGAAAGGGGATCTGGGACTTTTAAAGAACTGGAGGCCAGTGTCGCTTTTATGTACGGACTACAGGATTTTAGCAAAATGTCTTGCAAATAGACTGAAACTTTGCTTACACACTATAATACACCCAAATCAGTCAGGCTGATGTTCAAGCTCTTCGTAGAGCTTTAGATATTTATGCAAGTGCCTCCTCAGCGAAAGTAAACTGGGATAAATGTGAGACTTTTTTAGCATGGCAGTGGCAGAGGGCTGCACCCCCTACATTACCAGGTAATCTGCAGTGGGGCAGAGAAGGCCTGAAGTATCTAGGAGTGTTTTTGGGAACGTCACATTTTCTGCAGAAGAACTGGGATGGTATTGTGGAAAAGGTGTGTGCTAAGTTGTCTAAGTGGACCTGGGTCCTGCCACAGCTGTCCTATAGGGGGAGGGTACTGGTGGCCAATAACCTTATAGCTTCTATGCTGTGGCACCGAGTGACAGTTCTAGAACCTCCTGATGCCCTCATTAAGGACATACAGAGGCAGATCGTGAATTTCTTCTGGTCAGGCCAGCACTGGACTCTACCTGCCGCTGCAGGAGGGGGGGCAGGGCCTGATTGATCTGTCAAGCCGAATTAAAACTTTTCGATTACAGACTGTGCAAAGACTTTTATGTGGAGATGGACTGGCTTGGGCTGGCCCTGCCTGTGCTTTATTGCAGCGAGTGGAGGGCATGGCTTATGATAAGCATCTCTTTATTCTACGTGTAAATAAAATGAATTGTTCAGCAACATCTCTTTTTTACCAGTCTGTTTTTACTACCATTAAGGACGAGCCATTGTTTAATAACCCTCTCATAAAATCAAAATTTTAGACTCCAGATATTTATGACAGCGCCTCCAACGAGCAGGGATTACCACTGTTGATGGATCTGGTGGAATCTGGAAAACTGCAGATGACCTGTGTGCAGAGACTGGTGTCCAGTCCAACCGTCTGATGGAGAGGCTTCTGGGTGAGGTGATCGCTGCTCTCCCCTCACGCTTCAGGGAGGAGTGGGGACGAAACGCTGTTGAAGATGTGTCACCTCCTCTATCTGTATCCATCTCTGCAGCGGCAGTGGATTTTCAGGAGGTGGAAGGATCTATTCTGACCTTTCAGAGACCACAGCTGTCGTCTTTGGTGGCAGCCACAAAGAAGGCTCTGTACGAGACGTGTGTCAAGGTACAACATCAACGGTCCCTGACTGGGTTGAAGGAGACTAGATGGTTGGGGGTTTTGGACCCGGGTTCTTCCCCACGAGGCTGCTGGAGGTCCCTGTACAAACCCCCTATAGAGAAGCGAGCGGCTGATCTACAGTGGCAGATAGTACATGGGGCCGTGGCCACAAACAGACACGTAGCACACATCGACCCCACTGTTAGCAGTTTGTGTGTGTTCTGTGGCAGAGAGGAAACACTTGAGCATCTTTTTTTACGATGCACAAGGTTGGCTGCTATGTTCATGTTGCTCAGAGATTGGTTTGGCGCATATGGTGTAGTTTTTAATGAGCCAATGTATTTGTTTGGGCCGAGATATAAAGTTTCACAGAGAAAAATACTTGTTTTATTGAATTTTATACTGGGTCAGGCCAAGCTGGCTGTGTGGCTGTCTAGGAAGAACAAAATGAAGGGGTGTGGCTCGCAGGATGCTGGAGACAGGCTTAAAACTCTGATAAAGATTAGATTGAAAATTGATTTTGTTTTTTTTAAGATGACTCATAGAATTGAGGAATTTTGTCATGTGTGGGCCCAAGGAGATGTTTTATGCTCTGTTTATGAAGATGATATAGTCTTTACTTAAAAAAAAAAAGTGTTTTTTTGTTTTGTTTTTTGTTTTTTTGTGTAATGTAGATTTTTAATAGTAAAAATAAAGGGTGTCAAAGTCTCTCTCTCTCTCTCTCTCCCTCTCCCTCTCCCTGTCTCTCCCCGTCTCTCTCTCTCTCTCTCTCTTTATCCCCGTCTCTCTCTTTCCCTCTCTCTCTCTCTCCCTCTCTCCCTCTCTCTCCCTCTCTCTTTCTCCCTTTCTCTCTCTCTCTCTCTCTCCCTCTCTCTCTCTTTCTCCCCATCTCTCTCTTTCTCTCTCCCTCTCTCTTTCTCCCTCTCTCTCTCTCTCCCTCTCTCTCGTTCAGCTTCCCAGCTATAAGGGATTCAGGGGAACCGTTGAGGAGCTGGGGCAGAACCAGTACATGATCAGTGGAGAGGTGGAGATCATGGACTCCACCACTATCGTTATCTCGGAGCTGCCTGTGAAAAGCTGGACTCAGGTCAGTAGAACAGCAGTAGAACTATAAGCATGTGGAGCGTCTGGAGGAGAAGCTGCTGTTCTGAGAACAGCTGTGAACCGTTCTCTTCCTCAGACCTACAAAGAGACGGTGCTGGAGGAGATGCTGAACGGCTCTGAGGAAGAACCGGCCCTGATCACCGACTACGAGGAGCAGCACACCGACAACACGGTGCGCTTTGTGGTGAAAATGACCGAGGAGACGCTCCAAGCTGCTGCTGCTGTAGGTCTGCACAAGATCTTCAGACTGCAGAACCGCCTCGACTGCAAACAAATGGTACAAACAGAACCACACGTCTACTGTAACATCTACAACATCTCTACAAACCTCTCCAAACACTCACATCTACTACTGTAACATCTACACCATCTCTACCAACCTCTCCAAACACTCACATCTACTACTGTAACATCTACACCATCTCTACCATCCTCTCCAAACACTCACATCTACTACTGTAACATCTACACCATCTCTACCAACCTCTCCAAACACTCACATCTACTACTGTAACATCTACAACATCTCTACCAACCTCTCCAAACACTCACATCTACTACTGTAACATCTACAACATCTCTACAAACCTCTCCAAACACTCACATCTACTACTGTAACATCTACAACACCTCTACCAACCTCTCCAAACACTCACATCTACTACTGTAACATCTACACCATCTCTACCAACCTCTCCACTCACATCTACTACTGTAACATCTACAACATCTCTACCAACCTCTCCAAACACTCACATCTACTACTGTAACATCTACAACATCTCTACCAACCTCTCCACTCACATCTACTACTGTAACATCTACACCATCTCTACCATCCTCTCCAAACACTCACATCTACTACTGTAACATCTACACCATCTCTACCATCCTCTCCAAACACTCACATCTACTACTGTAACATCTACACCATCTCTACCATCCTCTCCAAACACTCACATCTACTACTGTAACATCTACATCTCTACATACCTCTCCAAACACTCACATCTACTACTGTAACATCTACAACATCTCTACCAACCTCTCCACTCACATCTACTACTGTAACATCTACACCATCTCTACCATCCTCTCCAAACACTCACATCTACTACTGTAACATCTACACCATCTCTACCAACCTTTCCAAACACTCACATCTACTACTGTAACATCTACACCATCTCTACCATCCTCTCCAAACACTCACATCTACTACTGTAACATCTACACCATCTCTACCAACCTTTCCAAACACTCACATCTACTACTGTAAAATCTACACCATCTCTACCATCCTCTCCAAACACTCACATCTACTACTGTAACATCTACACCATCTCTACCATCCTCTCCAAACACTCACATCTACTACTGTAACATCTACAACACCTCTACCAACCTCTCCAAACACTCACATCTACTACTGTAACATCTACAACATCTCTACCAACCTCTCCAAACACTCACATCTACTACTGTAACATCTACAACATCTCTACCAACCTCTCCAAACACTCACATCTACTACTGTAACATCTACACCATCTCTACCATCCTCTCCAAACACTCACATCTACTACTGTAACATCTACACCATCTCTACCATCCTCTCCAAACACTCACATCTACTACTGTAACATCTACAACACCTCTACCAACCTCTCCAAACACTCACATCTACTACTGTAAAATCTACACCATCTCTACCAACCTCTCCAAACACTCACATCTACTACTGTAACATCTACATCTCTACATACCTCTCCAAACACTCACATCTACTACTGTAACATCTACACCATCTCTACCAACCTCTCCAAACACTCACATCTACTACTGTAACATCTACAACACCTCTACCAACCTCTCCAAACACTCACATCTACTACTGTAACATCTACACCATCTCTACCAACCTCTCCAAACACTGACATCTACTACTGTAACATCTACACCATCTCTACCAACCTCTCCAAACACTCACATCTACTATTGTAACATCTACACCATCTCTACCAACCTCTCCAAACACTCACATCTACTATTGTAACATCTACACCATCTCTACCAACCTCTCCAAACACTCACATCTACTACTGTAACATCTACACCATCTCTACCATCCTCTCCAAACACTCACATCTACTATTGTAACATCTACACCATCTCTACCATCCTCTCCACTCACATCTACTACTGTAACATCTACACCATCTCTACCAACCTCTCCAAACACTCACATCTACTACTGTAACATCTACAACATCTCTACCAACCTCTCCAAACACTCACATCTACTACTGTAACATCTACAACACCTCTACCAACCTCTCCAAACACTCACATCTACTACTGTAACATCTACAACATCTCTACCAACCTCTCCAAACACTCACATCTACTACTGTAACATCTACAACATCTCTACCAACCTCTCCAAAGACTCACATCTACTACTGTAACATCTACACCATCTCTACCAACCTCTCCACTCACATCTACTACTGTAACATCTACACCATCTCTACCAACCTCTCCAAACACTCACATCTACTACTGTAACATCTACACCATCTCTACCAACCTCTCCAAACACTCACATCTACTACTGTAACATCTACACCATCTCTACCAACCTCTCCAAACACTCACATCTACTACTGTAACATCTACAACACCTCTACCAACCTCTCCAAACACTCACATCTACTACTGTAACATCTACACCATCTCTACCAACCTCTCCAAACACTCACATCTACTACTGTAACATCTACAACATCTCTACCAACCTCTCCAAACACTCACATCTACTACTGTAACATCTACACCATCTCTACCAACCTCTCCAAACACTCACATCTACTACTGTAACATCTACAACACCTCTACCAACCTCTCCAAACACTCACATCTACTACTGTAACATCTACACCATCTCTACCAACCTCTCCAAACACTCACATCTACTACTGGTACATCTACAACATCTCTACCAACCTCTCCACTCACATCTACTACTGTAACATCTACACCATCTCTACCAACCTCTCCAAACACTCACATCTACTACTGTAACATCTACATCTCTACATACCTCTCCAAACACTCACATCTACTACTGTAACATCTACAACATCTCTACCAACCTCTCCAAACACTCACATCTACTACTGTAACATCTACAACACCTCTACCAACCTCTCCAAACACTCACATCTACTACTGTAACATCTACAACATCTCTACCAACCTCTCCAAACACTCACATCTACTACTGTAATATCTACAACATCTCTACCAACCTCTCCAAACACTCACATCTACTACTGTAACATCTACACCATCTCTACCAACCTCTCCACTCACATCTACTACTGTAACATCTACACCATCTCTACCAACCTCTCCAAACACTCACATCTACTACTGTAACATCTACACCATCTCTA
This sequence comes from Astyanax mexicanus, assembly GCF_023375975.1. Lineage (NCBI taxonomy): Eukaryota > Metazoa > Chordata > Actinopteri > Characiformes > Acestrorhamphidae > Astyanax > Astyanax mexicanus. The sequence goes on from NW_026040055.1 coordinate 745,461, forward strand.
CCAACCTCTCCAAACACTCACATCTACTACTGTAACATCTACACCATCTCTACCAACCTCTCCAAACACTCACATCTACTACTGTAACATCTACAACACCTCTACCAACCTCTCCAAACACTCACATCTACTACTGTAACATCTACACCATCTCTACCAACCTCTCCAAACACTCACATCTACTACTGTAACATCTACAACACCTCTACCAACCTCTCCAAACACTCACATCTACTACTGTAACATCTACACCATCTCTACCAACCTCTCCAAACACTCACATCTACTACTGTAACATCTACAACATCTCTACCAACCTCTCCACTCACATCTACTACTGTAACATCTACACCATCTCTACCAACCTCTCCAAACACTCACATCTACTACTGTAACATCTACATCTCTACCAACCTCTCCAAACACTCACATCTACTACTGTAACATCTACAACATCTCTACCAACCTCTCCAAACACTCACATCTACTACTGTAACATCTACAACACCTCTACCAACCTCTCCAAACACTCACATCTACTACTGTAACATCTACACCATCTCTACCAACCTCTCCAAACACTCACATCTACTACTGTAACATCTACATCTCTACATACCTCTCCAAACACTCACATCTACTACTGTAACATCTACACCATCTCTACCAACCTCTCCAAACACTCACATCTACTACTGTAACATCTACATCTCTACATACCTCTCCAAACACTCACATCTACTACTGTAACATCTACACCATCTCTACCAACCTCTCCAAACACTCACATCTACTACTGTAACATCTACACCATCTCTACCAACCTCTCCAAACACTCACATCTACTACTGTAACATCTACAACACCTCTACCAACCTCTCCAAACACTCACATCTACTACTGTAACATCTACAACATCTCTACCAACCTCTCCACTCACATCTACTACTGTAACATCTACACCATCTCTACCATCCTCTCCAAACACTCACATCTACTACTGTAACATCTACACCATCTCTACCAACCTCTCCAAACACTCACATCTACTACTGTAACATCTACATCTCTACATACCTCTCCAAACACTCACATCTACTACTGTAACATCTACACCATCTCTACCAACCTCTCCAAACACTCACATCTACTACTGTAACATCTACACCATCTCTACCAACCTCTCCAAACACTCACATCTACTACTGTAACATCTACAACACCTCTACCAACCTCTCCAAACACTCACATCTACTACTGTAACATCTACAACATCTCTACCAACCTCTCCACTCACATCTACTACTGTAACATCTACACCATCTCTACCATCCTCTCCAAACACTCACATCTACTACTGTAACATCTACAACATCTCTACCAACCTCTCCAAACACTCACATCTACTACTGTAACATCTACATCTCTACATACCTCTCCAAACACTCACATCTACTACTGTAACATCTACACCATCTCTACCAACCTCTCCAAACACTCACATCTACTACTGTAACATCTACATCTCTACATACCTCTCCAAACACTCACATCTACTACTGTAACATCTACAACATCTCTACCAACCTCTCCAAACACTCACATCTACTACTGTAACATCTACACCATCTCTACCAACCTCTCCACTCACATCTACTACTGTAACATCTACACCATCTCTACCAACCTCTCCAAACACTCACATCTACTACTGTAACATCTACATCTCTACATACCTCTCCAAACACTCACATCTACTACTGTAACATCTACAACACCTCTACCAACCTCTCCAAACACTCACATCTACTACTGTAACATCTACACCATCTCTACCAACCTCTCCACTCACATCTACTACTGTAACATCTACACCATCTCTACCAACCTCTCCAAACACTCACATCTACTACTGTAACATCTACATCTCTACATACCTCTCCAAACACTCACATCTACTACTGTAACATCTACAACACCTCTACCAACCTCTCCAAACACTCACATCTACTACTGTAACATCTACACCATCTCTACCAACCTCTCCAAACACTCACATCTACTACTGTAACATCTACACCATCTCTACCAACCTCTCCAAACACTCACATCTACTACTGTAACATCTACACCATCTCTACCAACCTCTCCAAACACTCACATCTACTACTGTAACATCTACAACACCTCTACCAACCTCTCCAAACACTCACATCTACTACTGTAACATCTACACCATCTCTACCAACCTCTCCAAACACTCACATCTACTACTGTAACATCTACAACACCTCTACCAACCTCTCCAAACACTCACATCTACTACTGTAACATCTACACCATCTCTACCAACCTCTCCAAACACTCACATCTACTACTGTAACATCTACAACATCTCTACCAACCTCTCCACTCACATCTACTACTGTAACATCTACACCATCTCTACCAACCTCTCCAAACACTCACATCTACTACTGTAACATCTACACCATCTCTACCAACCTCTCCAAACACTCACATCTACTACTGTAACATCTACATCTCTACATACCTCTCCAAACACTCACATCTACTACTGTAACATCTACACCATCTCTACCAACCTCTCCAAACACTCACATCTACTACTGTAACATCTACACCATCTCTACCAACCTCTCCAAACACTCACATCTACTACTGTAACATCTACACCATCTCTACAAACCTCTCCAAACACTCACATCTACTACTGTAACATCTACATCTCTACATACCTCTCCAAACACTCACATCTACTACTGTAACATCTACAACATCTCTACCAACCTCTCCAAACACTCACATCTACTACTGTAACATCTACAACATCTCTACCAACCTCTCCACTCACATCTACTACTGTAAAATCTACACCATCTCTACCAACCTCTCCACTCACATCTACTACTGTAACATCTACACCATCTCTACCAACCTCTCCACTCACATCTACTACTGTAACATCTACAACATCTCTACCAACCTCTCCAAACACTCACATCTACTACTGTAACATCTACACCATCTCTACCAACCTCTCCAAACACTCACATCTACTACTGTAACATCTACATCTCTACATACCTCTCCAAACACTCACATCTACTACTGTAACATCTACAACACCTCTACCAACCTCTCCAAACACTCACATCTACTACTGTAAAATCTACACCATCTCTACCAACCTCTCCAAACACTCACATCTACTACTGTAACATCTACATCTCTACATACCTCTCCAAACACTCACATCTACTACTGTAACATCTACAACACCTCTACCAACCTCTCCAAACACTCACATCTACTACTGTAACATCTACACCATCTCTACCAACCTCTCCAAACACTCACATCTACTACTGTAACATCTACAACATCTCTACCAACCTCTCCAAACACTCACATCTACTACTGTAACATCTACACCATCTCTACCAACCTCTCCAAACACTCACATCTACTACTGTAACATCTACAACACCTCTACCAACCTCTCCAAACACTCACATCTACTACTGTAACATCTACACCATCTCTACCAACCTCTCCAAACACTCACATCTACTACTGTAACATCTACACCATCTCTACCAACCTCTCCAAACACTCACATCTACTACTGTAACATCTACAACACCTCTACCAACCTCTCCAAACACTCACATCTACTACTGTAACATCTACACCATCTCTACCAACCTCTCCAAACACTGACATCTACTACTGTAACATCTACACCATCTCTACCAACCTCTCCAAACACTCACATCTACTACTGTAACATCTACAACATCTCTACCAACCTCTCCAAACACTCACATCTACTACTGTAACATCTACAACATCTCTACCAACCTCTCCAAACACTCACATCTACTACTGTAACATCTACAACACCTCTACCAACCTCTCCAAACACTCACATCTACTACTGTAACATCTACAACACCTCTACCAACCTCTCCAAACACTCACATCTACTACTGTAACATCTACACCATCTCTACCAACCTCCCCAAACACTCACATCTACTACTGTAACATCTACAACACCTCTACCAACCTCTCCACTCACATCTACTACTGTAACATCTACAACACCTCTACCAACCTCTCCACTCACATCTACTACTGTAACATCTACACCATCTCTACCAACCTCTCCACTCACATCTACTACTGTAACATCTACACCATCTCTACCAACCTCTCCAAACACTCACATCTACTACTGTAACATCTACACCATCTCTACCAACCTCTCCACTCACATCTACTACTGTAACATCTACACCATCTCTACCAACCTCTCCAAACACTCACATCTACTACTGTAACATCTACACCATCTCTACCAACCTCTCCAAACACTCACATCTACTACTGTAAAATCTACACCATCTCTACCAACCTCTCCAAACACTCACATCTACTACTGTAACATCTACAACATCTCTACCAACCTCTCCAAACACTCACATCTACTACTGTAACATCTACAACACCTCTACCAACCTCTCCACTCACATCTACTACTGTAACATCTACACTACCTCTACCAACCTCTCCAAACACTCACATCTACTACTGTAACATCTACAACATCTCTACCAACCTCTCCACTCACATCTACTACTGTAACATCTACACCATCTCTACAAACCTCTCCAAACACTCACATCTACTACTGTAACATCTACATCTCTACATACCTCTCCAAACACTCACATCTACTACTGTAACATCTACACCATCTCTACCATCCTCTCCAAACACTCACATCTACTACTGTAACATCTACATCTCTACATACCTCTCCAAACACTCACATCTACTACTGTAACATCTACACCATCTCTACCAACCTCTCCAAACACTCACATCTACTACTGTAACATCTACACCATCTCTACCAACCTCTCCAAACACTCACGTCTACTACTGTAACATCTACACCATCTCTACCAACCTCTCCAAACACTCACATCTACTACTGTAACATCTACACCATCTCTACCAACCTCTCCAAACACTCACATCTACTACTGTAACATCTACAACACCTCTACCAACCTCTCCAAACACTCACGTCTACTACTGTAACATCTACACCATCTCTACCAACCTCTCCAAACACTCACATCTACTACTGTAACATCTACAACATCTCTACCAACCTCTCCACTCACATCTACTACTGTAACATCTACACCATCTCTACCAACCTCTCCAAACACTCACATCTACTACTGTAACATCTACACCATCTCTACCAACCTCTCCAAACACTCACATCTACTACTGTAACATCTACATCTCTACATACCTCTCCAAACACTCACATCTACTACTGTAACATCTACACCATCTCTACCAACCTCTCCAAACACTCACATCTACTACTGTAACATCTACACCATCTCTACCAACCTCTCCAAACACTCACATCTACTACTGTAACATCTACACCATCTCTACAAACCTCTCCAAACACTCACATCTACTACTGTAACATCTACATCTCTACATACCTCTCCAAACACTCACATCTACTACTGTAACATCTACAACATCTCTACCAACCTCTCCAAACACTCACATCTACTACTGTAACATCTACAACATCTCTACCAACCTCTCCACTCACATCTACTACTGTAAAATCTACACCATCTCTACCAACCTCTCCACTCACATCTACTACTGTAACATCTACACCATCTCTACCAACCTCTCCACTCACATCTACTACTGTAACATCTACAACATCTCTACCAACCTCTCCAAACACTCACATCTACTACTGTAACATCTACACCATCTCTACCAACCTCTCCAAACACTCACATCTACTACTGTAACATCTACATCTCTACATACCTCTCCAAACACTCACATCTACTACTGTAACATCTACAACACCTCTACCAACCTCTCCAAACACTCACATCTACTACTGTAAAATCTACACCATCTCTACCAACCTCTCCAAACACTCACATCTACTACTGTAACATCTACATCTCTACATACCTCTCCAAACACTCACATCTACTACTGTAACATCTACAACACCTCTACCAACCTCTCCAAACACTCACATCTACTACTGTAACATCTACACCATCTCTACCAACCTCTCCAAACACTCACATCTACTACTGTAACATCTACACCATCTCTACCATCCTCTCCAAACACTCACATCTACTATTGTAACATCTACACCATCTCTACCAACCTCTCCAAACACTGACATCTACTACTGTAACATCTACACCATCTCTACCAACCTCTCCAAACACTCACATCTACTACTGTAACATCTACAACATCTCTACCAACCTCTCCAAACACTCACATCTACTACTGTAACATCTACAACATCTCTACCAACCTCTCCAAACACTCACATCTACTACTGTAACATCTACAACACCTCTACCAACCTCTCCAAACACTCACATCTACTACTGTAACATCTACAACACCTCTACCAACCTCTCCAAACACTCACATCTACTACTGTAACATCTACACCATCTCTACCAACCTCCCCAAACACTCACATCTACTACTGTAACATCTACAACACCTCTACCAACCTCTCCACTCACATCTACTACTGTAACATCTACAACACCTCTACCAACCTCTCCACTCACATCTACTACTGTAACATCTACACCATCTCTACCAACCTCTCCACTCACATCTACTACTGTAACATCTACACCATCTCTACCAACCTCTCCAAACACTCACATCTACTACTGTAACATCTACACCATCTCTACCAACCTCTCCACTCACATCTACTACTGTAACATCTACACCATCTCTACCAACCTCTCCAAACACTCACATCTACTACTGTAACATCTACACCATCTCTACCAACCTCTCCAAACACTCACATCTACTACTGTAAAATCTACACCATCTCTACCAACCTCTCCAAACACTCACATCTACTACTGTAACATCTACAACATCTCTACCAACCTCTCCAAACACTCACATCTACTACTGTAACATCTACAACACCTCTACCAACCTCTCCACTCACATCTACTACTGTAACATCTACACTACCTCTACCAACCTCTCCAAACACTCACATCTACTACTGTAACATCTACAACATCTCTACCAACCTCTCCACTCACATCTACTACTGTAACATCTACACCATCTCTACAAACCTCTCCAAACACTCACATCTACTACTGTAACATCTACATCTCTACATACCTCTCCAAACACTCACATCTACTACTGTAACATCTACACCATCTCTACCATCCTCTCCAAACACTCACATCTACTACTGTAACATCTACATCTCTACATACCTCTCCAAACACTCACATCTACTACTGTAACATCTACACCATCTCTACCAACCTCTCCAAACACTCACATCTACTACTGTAACATCTACACCATCTCTACCAACCTCTCCAAACACTCACGTCTACTACTGTAACATCTACACCATCTCTACCAACCTCTCCAAACACTCACATCTACTACTGTAACATCTACACCATCTCTACCAACCTCTCCAAACACTCACATCTACTACTGTAACATCTACAACACCTCTACCAACCTCTCCACTCACATCTACTACTGTAACATCTACAACACCTCTACCAACCTCTCCAAACACTCACATCTACTACTGTAACATCTACACCATCTCTACCAACCTCTCCACTCACATCTACTACTGTAACATCTACAACACCTCTACCAACCTCTCCAAACACATATCTTTAAACACGTCTCATTTTTTAATAGGAATCAGTTGTTATGTATATGGTGGAGATGGAGAATGAACAGGAGTTTAATAGAGATTAAATCAGTGTTTCTTCTTCTCTGCTGCAGGTGTTGTATGATGTTCTGGGTTTTCTGAAGAAGTACGAGTTGGTGCAGGACATTCTGAGGGATTTCTTTGATCTGCGGTTGAAATACTACGTCCTGAGGAAGAACCGGCTGCTCGGCATGCTGGAAGCTGAGATCAATAACCTGCATAATCAGACCGCGTTCATTATGCAGAAGAATGAACGTACTCTGGTGTTTGGTATGTAGTGCTGGACGATATGGCCAAAATTTATATCACAATATATTTCTTAAATTTCGGTCGATACGATATAATTTCGATATTGATATAAATACTTTGAAGGCCTCAGAAAACTGCTAAGAATCCCTGCAATCCCTGCAGCACTGCGAATTTAAATTATTATATAACTGTGTATTTGCACTTTTTGTATTTTTTGTATCTATCTATCTATCTATCTAATGGAAATCTGAAATCTTTGAAACCTCCTTTCACAAAAACTTTAATACTTTAGAAATAAAAGTAGTCAAAATAAATCAATGCTCAATATTATTTGCATAGAGCAAAATAATAACATGTCATCCCTTTCAAACACAAGCCTATATAACTATTACCAATAAAAATAACTTGAAATTACAACAGAGGCAGAGCTTCTTATTCTTTGTAAACAAATTTAACAGATTAAAACAAAAGTGTTTCAACTAGGATATAGAATACAAGAAGCCTTTATATACATAAATAAATTATATACTCAAATAAACAAACCTATAGATCGATAGATACTTTATTTATCCCGAAGGAAATTTAGGAAGGCTTTATCAACTATAAATAACTTAGTTACAACATAAGCTATAAAAGTGCTTCAGACAGAATACAAGAAGCCTTTATATACATAAAAGAAAAACGTTTGGCTCCAGCGCAAGACATTTTAGCTGCGTAGCGAAGCGGACCCGAGCTTAGCCATTTTAACCTAGCCTAGCCTAGCCTAGCCTGTTTGGCTACGTGCCTGTGTGATTACGTCATCACGCACTGACGTAGCCCAGCTACGAGGGCTGAATGTGTTGAGCTCTGCGGCGAGCTGACTCCAGTAAAAAACGCCTGTCCGTGATTCTGTAAATAATACATATCAATATATTACTAAACTGATATCACCGTTATTGAAACACTTCTTATCGCGATAAATACCGATATGGAATTATTATCCCGGCCTATGGGCAAGCGTGGTTCTCCTGTTTCTGCAGCGCTGCTGGAGCTCAGTGCTGAAGGTCTGATTAATGTGGGCTGATTTCTTCCAGGAAACACTCGTAAGGAGACGATCATCGCGATGCAGAAGATGGGTTATCAGTCGGACCATATTAAAGTGTGGAAACGAGCCCAAGAGAAGGTATGATGAGATCCGGAGCCGAATATGAAGACCAAACGCTCTAATCACATCCAGATAATCAATAACTGATTCTGATTACTGATCAGCCCTAACTGATCAATAACTGATCCTAATAGTCATTACTGATCAATAACTTATCCTGATACTGATTACTGATCAGCTCTAACTGATCAATAACTGATACAGATTACTGATAAGCCCTTACGGTTCAATAACTGATCCTGGTCCTTTAGCAACTGCCTAGCAACACCTTACTTACCACCTGTTATACTTTAGCAACTGCTTAATAACACCTTAACAACTACCACAAATATGATCAGAACCACCTAGCAACAACCAGGAGTACCTTAGCAACTGCATAGCAACCCATTAGCAACCACTTTAAAATTATAGCAAACTGCCTAGCAACCATCTTAGCAACAACTTGGAATACTTTAGCAACTGCATTCCAACACCTTAGTAACCAATTTAGATATGATAGCAAGTGCCTAGCAACACCTTAGGAACCACCTAGCGCAGCACCTTAGCAACTCCCTAGCAAGACTTTCATACATACTTTAGATATGATAGCAACTGTCTCGCAACCATTTAACAACACCTTAGCAACCACCTGGAATACCTGCCTAGCAACACCTCACTTACCATCTGTAATACCTTAGCAACCACCACAAATATGATCAGAACCACCTAGCAACCACTTAACATCTTAGCAACAACATGGAATACCTTAGCAACACATTAGCAGCAACTTTAGAAATTATAGCAATTGCCTAGCAACCAATTTCAGAAACGATAGCAACTGTCTAGTAACCCTTTCTGAAAAGTTAGAGCATGCTTAGCAATCAGTTAGCAACACCTTAGAAACCTTTTGGAATACCTTAGTAACTACTTAGCATCACCTTAGTAACCACTTTATTTATGACAGCAACTTTATAGGAACCATTTACCAACATCTTAGTAACCTCTTGGAATACCTTAGCAACTAAATACCTTGAATAAAATACCTAATATCTAAATACCTAAATACCTTGGCAATCACCTTAAATATGAGTGTTCTATTGTTCTAGCATAGCGACCATTTAGCAAGATCTTAGCAACCACTTAGTAATTACTCACACGCTCTACACACCATGCCCCACACCTACCACTATTCAAACACTAACACCTTAGCAACCACCGCTCAGTGATATTAGCGCACGTTTCTGAGCCGACTCATTGGTTTCTTCTAGGGAGTGGAGGAAGAGTCCGAAGAGGATGATGAGGAAGAGGAAGAAGGAGGTTCAGGACCGGACTACAACTACCTGCTGAACATGCCCGTGTGGTTCCTCACCTCAGAGAAGAAGGAGGAGCTCTGGAGGCAGAGGGATGAGAAGGTATCAGCAGGGCGAGAGTGATGGAGTCGTTTCAGCAGATCTTTCATTTCTACAACTTTTACTCTGCTTGTTCTGCTGTAGATCACAGAGCTGAAGGTGCTGCAGAGGAAGGAGGCTTCAGATCTGTGGAGGGAGGATCTCGCTGCCTTCACAGAGGAGCTGGAGGTAAAGCTGCACCTGCAGGAGGTTCTTCAGTTAGTCTGAGAACGTCTCTCTGATCTTCTCCTCTACTGGAGGTTTCTACAACTTTAGAACTGGCCTGATCTGCTGATCTCTGATCTGTAGCGAGTGGAGCAGGAGCAGGAGGAGTCCCAGCTCACACTGACCCAGGTTCAGGGGAAAGAGGGCGGAGCCGAGGAGGTAAAGAGGAAGAACCGGACCTGGCCTACGCCTCAGGAATGTGTCACCGGGGTGCGTTTAATACAGATTTATAAGAGTTTAATGATTTATCTTATCAATAAACACATTATTAGATTAAATATTGAATAGGGTTAAATCGACTCCAGTTATAATAGAAGGGTTAATTTTTGGTGCAGCTGCTGGAATTGAGCTGGTTAATTTGGTCTCCAGCACTGAAGTTCCTTCACTTATCTCTCAGCCTGGAGCTTCAGCACTTCATACTGGATCTACAGCTTTAGCAAAAAGAAGAGAAACGTCTTCAGCTGCTGCTTTTGTGGAGCTGAATGATTTTATTAAGATGATTTTAATTGTTTCCACATACAGTGCTAATTTATTCTGTTTTATTCCTGTAATTGTGAATTACAGTTTATCAAACTACAGTTTTATCTCTTTAGGCTGAGAGTGAGGGAAGTGTGGAGGTGATGATGATGATGGAAGTTGAGGAAGAGGAAGCAGGAGAAGCTGTGGAGACAGGACCGGATGCTCCTCTTACCAAGAAAGCAAAAAAAAGGTGTAGAAAGTGGAAAGGTAATCCACGCACCGACACATTTAATAAATCTATACAGGGCCATCTAAAACATTACAATATCTTTAAAAAGTTACTTTATTTCAGTAATTCAGGTCAAAATGTGAAACTCATATATTATATAGATGTATTAAACAGAGTGATGATTTTGGCCCACAGCCAATGAAAACCCGAAATTCAGTGTCTCAGAAAATTTGAATATTATATAAGACAAATTGGTACTTTTGGCAGTGTGCCAAGTCCTGCTGGAAAATGAAAGCTGCATCTCTATAAAAGTTGTCAGTAGCAGAGATTCAGCATGAAGTGCTGTAAGATTTTGTGGGAAAACAAAACTGCACTGACTTTAGACTTGATAATAAAACACAGTGGATCAACACCAGCAGATCACATGTCTCTCCAAACCATCACTGATTGGTGGAAACTTCACACTAGACCTTGAGCAGTTTGGACTGTGTGTCTCTCCACTCTTCCTCCAGACTCTGCTCTCATTATTTACTTTTAAATAGCTGTAATAGTACTCTGGGAAGATACTTTAAGAAGTTGTAGATGAAATACTTGAGGTTTGATTTCAGCAGTAGGATCAGTGAGTCACGAATGTGAGCATTGGCGTAGGAACCGAAAAAAAAAGCAGAAATTGTTTTAAAATAAACTTTTACATTTACATTACATTTTATTACATTACATTTGGCAGACGCTTTTGTCCAAAGCGACTTACAATAGTCAAGTACAATGTAAAATAAGTTTAAAGGTAAAACATCTTTGGATAGGGATAAAAGGAGGTCAAAGGGAAATAAAGGGATAGAGAAGTGAAGGAGGGGAAGAAGGAAATGACGTTAGAAGTAGTTAGTGTGTTAGAGGTGTTAAGAGAGTAAGTGCTCTTTGAAGAGCTCTGTCTTCAGGAGTTTATTAAAGATAGTGAGAGATTCTCCTGATCTGGTAGTGGAAGGTAGTTTGTTCCACCATTGGGGAACTCTGTATGAGAACAGTCTGGATTGCTTTGTGTGAATGTTTGTTTGGTAAAGCGAGGCGACGTTCATTGGAGGAGCGCAGCGGCCGGGAGGTAGCGTAAGCCTTCAGGAGCGAGTGCAGGTAGGAAGGAGCTGTTCTGTCATCCCCTTGTAGGCGATTGTAAGAGCTTTGAATTTGATGCGAGCATCAACTGGTAGCCAATGGAGCTCAATGAGCAGCGGGGTGACATGTGCCCGTTTTGGCTGGTTGAAGACCAGACGTGCTGCTGCGTTCTGAATCATCTGGAGTGGATTTACTACACAGGCCGGGAGGCCAGTTAGCAGGGCATTGCAGTAGTCGAGGCGTGAGATGACGACTGCTTGCACCAGGAGTTACTTTGAAAGCGCACCAAAATCTGCACCCCCGCTATGAAACGCACCTCGTCTCGGGAGCACATTTCTTATTAAAGTTAGCTAAACAACTGGAGAAGAAGAGGTGAGTGTGCGCTCCCGAGAGAGGGTGCTTTTCCTGGCGGGGGTGCTGAATTCAGCACAACACCGGCTTTACACGTGCGGTCAGAGATTAGAGCAGTGAATCACAACAATAATAATAACCTGCAATAAAAACAACGTCTTGATATGTCTTGTTCTGCAGACTGGGAGGGTTTGGGTTATCTAAGGTCTATATTTACTGCTGCCAAAAATCTCTATGAAATGTGTAAATATACAAAATAATAATCATAAGAAACAAATCTGATTTTATATTATATTATTTAAAATATCAGGTGATCAGTTTTTGTCACTTTTAAAAGGGTGCAAGAAACCTTATACATAATTTCACACATATGTTTTGTTGTTAAACAGTAAATGTAATGTGGAATATTATGTTTAGGTTGTAAAGAGACCTCTGGTTAGATTAAACTAATAACAAACACTAGTACAGATAAAATTATATTTTATTTATTTGTGATTCACTGTAATTCTGTAAATGGTGTTGTAAGTTACTAAAATTCATTTTTTAGTAAATGTTTCCCCCCAATATAACCCCCCCCCCCCCTCCTACACCTTTGGTTGTGAGAGTTTATAAAGTTGATGTTTTTGAATCAGGTAACAGGAAAAGAAAAGCTCCTGCAGAGGTTGAGCTCAGTGCTGTTCCTAACCGAGGAGATTCTGCTGTTCAGCCTCCAGCGTGAGTCTACTTCTTTATCCTCCTCCTTCTTCTCCTCCTTCTGATCCTCCTGCTCTTTATTATTATCATAATAATCCTGTTTAATCCTGTTTAATAGGAAGAAGAAGAAGTGGCAGAATAAAAAAAAGAAGCAGCAGCAGAAAAAGAAGCAGCAGCAGGAGCAGAAAAAGAAGCAGGAGCAGAAAAAGAAGCAGCAGCAGGAGCAGAAAAAGAAGCAGGAGCAGAAAAAGAAGCAGCAGCAGGAGCAGAAAAAGAAGCAGCAGCAGAAAAAGAAGCAGCAGCAGGAGCAGAAAAAGAAGCAGCAGCAGGAGCAGAAAAAGAAGCAGCAGCAGGAGCAGAAAAAGAAGCAGCAGCAGGAGCAGAAAAAGAAGCAGCAGCAGGAGCAGAAAAAGAAGCAGGAGCAGAAAAAGAAGCAGGAGCAGAAAAAGAAGCAGCAGCAGAAAAAGAAGCAGCAGCAGGAGCAGAAAAAGAAGCAGCAGCAGCAGAATCTAAAAAATCTGTAGAAAAAAGATTTATCCAGTACTGTTCACAAAGGTTTACATATGTTTAAAACTGAGCAAATGTGTTCATAACTGAGCAAAACTGTTAATAACTGAGCAAAACTAAACATATAATAAACCTATTTAGTTATTGATACTTTTCCAGCAAACCAGTGTATTTCTTTATTTCTCTATTTATTATTATATATAGATATAGATCCACTCACTCACTCATCTTTAGCCTTGACCTCTGAAATTCTCCAACCGCTTTATTGAGGAGATTATCTTAAAAGTTCATACTGAATTGATTGAAGGTCATTTATGGGTATTTTTTATATATTTTGTTAAATAAGCACCATTTCAACATTTATATTACCTTTATTAGCGGGTCAGAAGGGTTCAAATAGACCACCGAAGGCGTTTCGTCATTTTGCAGTCGGCAGCATGTTGTTTACACATACGTTCTATTCTGTGTACATTTACCTCCTAAATATCACTGCATTCTATGTAACACCAGCAAACTCCGTCCGGATCACATTCTTCACAGAGGATCATTAAAGTATTTAAACAGGTGAAAACTCTTAGCAGTCTGGTGATGTTGAGCAGTGTAGTCTGTGTTAGAGCTTTTAAAGGCAGATTATTAGAGAAAGTGGTTCTCAGTTCAGGAGCAGTGCTTTCCCACAGGGTTTATTATTTATTTACAGTCATTAGTTTATTACAGCACACCTGACCCAAATAATCAACTATCAACTAACTAATCAACTAACGTATCAACTAACAACTATCTTATCAACCAATCAACTAACTAATCAACTAACAACTAACGAATCAACTAACTAATCAACCAGTCAACTAACTAATCAACTAACTAATTAACCAATCAACTAACTATTCAACTAACTAATCAATTAACAACTAACTAATCAACTAACAACTAACGAATCAACTAACTAATCAACCAATCAACTAACTAATCAACCAATCAACTAACTAATCAACTATCAACTAACTAATCAATTAACAACTAACTAATCAACTAACAACTAACGAATCAACTAACTAATCAACCAGTCAACTAACTAATCAACCAATCAACTAACTAATCAACTATCAACTAACTATTCAACTAACTAATCAACTAACTAATCAACTATTCAACTAACTATTCAACTAACTAATCAACTAACTAATCAACTATCAACTAACTATTCAACTAACTAATCAACTAACTAATCAACCAGTCAACTAACTAATCAACTATCAACTAACTAATCAATTAACAACTAACTAATCAACTAACAACTAACGAATCAACTAACTAATCAACCAGTCAACTAACTAATCAACCAATCAACTAACTAATCAACTATCAACTAACTATTCAACTAACTAATCAACTATCAACTAACTATTCAACTAACTAATCAACTAACTAATCAACTATTCAACTAACTATTCAACTAACTAATCAACTATCAACTAACTATTCAACTAACTAATCAACTAACTAATCAACTATTCAACTAACTATTCAACTAACTAATCAACTAACTAATCAACTATTCAACTAACTATTCAACTAACTAATCAACTATCAACTAACTATTCAACTAACTAATCAACTAACTAATCAACTATTCAACTAACTAATCAACTAACTAATCAACTATTCAACTAACTATTCAACTAACTAATCAACTAACTAATCAACTATCAACTAACTATTCAACTAACTAATCAACTAACTAATCAACCAGTCAACTAACTAATCAACCAGTCAACTAACTAATCAACCAATCAACTAACTAATCAACTAACTAATCAACCAGTCAACTAACTAATCAACCAATCAACTAACTAATCAACTAACTAATCAACCAATCAACTTACTAATCAACCAATCAACTAACATATCAACTTTTCAACTAACTAATTAACTAACTAATCAACTAACTAATCAACCAATCAACTAACTAATCAACCAACCAATCAACTAACTAATCAACCAATCAACTAACTAATCAACCAACCAATCAACTAAAAACTAACGAATCAACTAACAACTAACTAATCAACCAATCAACTAATTATTCAACTAACTAATTAACCAATCAAGTAACTAATCAACTAACTAATCAACTAAAAACTAACGAATCAACTAACAACTAACTAATCAACTAACCACTAACGAATCAACTAACTAATCAACCAGTCAACTAACTAATCAACTAACTAATCAACAAATCAACTAACTAATCAACTAACTAATCAACCAATCAACTTACTAATCAACTATCAACTAACTAATCAACTAACAACTAACTAATCAACTAACTAATCAACCAATCAACTAACTAATCAACTATCAACTAACTATTCAACTAACTAATCAACCAGTCAACTAACTAATCAACTAATCAACTATCAACTAACTATTCAACTAACTAATCAACTAACTAATCAACCAGTCAACTAACTAATCAACTAACTAATCAACAAATCAACTAACTAATCAACTAACTAATCAACAAATCAACTAACTAATCAACTATCAACTAAGTATTCAACTAACTAATCAACTATCAACTAACTAATCAACCAATCAACTAACTAATCAACTAACTAATCAACCAATCAACTAACTAATCAACTATCAACATATACGTAAATTCTACTCTCCCTGAGATTTTTATTTTTTTTTTGTAAACAAAAGGCATTATTTTCAAGTTTTCACTACACAACAAAAAGGTACCCATTCTTTACATTGAACAATTACATAAAAAAAGACGCTATTCAACTAACTAATCAACTAACTAATCAACTATTCAACTAACTATTCAACTAACTATTCAACTAACTAATCAACCAGTCAACTAACTAATCAACTAACTAATCAACTATCAACTAACTATTCAACTAACTAATCAACTAACTAATCAACCAGTCAACTAACTAATCAACCAACCAATCAACTAACTAATCAACCAATCAACTAACTAATCAACCAACCAATCAACTAAAAACTAACGAATCAACTAACAACTAACTAATCAACCAATCAACTAACTAATCAACTATCAACATATACGTAAATTCTACTCTCCCTGAGATTTTTATTTTTTTTTTGTAAACAAAAGGCATTATTTTCAAGTTTTCACTACACAACAAAAAGGTACCCATTCTTTACATTGAACAATTACATAAAAAAAGACGCTATGACATAAATAAACATAAAATGATCAGTAAAAAAACATTACGCAAAACCTTTATGGAGTGAATTTTGTGCCAAAAGTTTTACGTAAAAAAATAAAATCCACAATCAAAATTTTAAGAATCAAAAGTAAAACATGTATGTTGCAAATTCAAAAGAGAAAAATATATATCAAATATATATATATTTAAATATACTTGGTTATTTATTATTCTTTGCACTTATTTGAAAATTATTTTAGTTTGGATTTTGCCAGTCTTTGCTTTCATTTTTGGATTTTTTTGGATTTTCTGTGGATTTTGCTGCTAAAGACTTTTGCTTCTGGAATCTCTCCTTTGCTTCTGCTTCATTTTTTTGGTTCTGATTTTTGGCACACTTTTCACGGGTGGGCGGGGCTTAGAAGAAGGCGTTCCCCTTTAATCTCTATTGGTCACCTACCCTGAACCCTCGTCTGAGACAGACCACGCCCACCCCGCCAGCTTCAAGCGCTCTTCCAAACAAGGCAGAGCGAACGGGGTTCAGCTCACAGCAGCACCAGCAGGTACTTTTCCAATTAAATTTCATACAGACGTTATGTTTAATGTTATATTTCTTTTTTAAGTAAGTGTTTAACTCTATTAAGATGCTCATGTTAGCGGGGTGTGCTAAATATCCATGCTTAAATTATACTAGTTAGTTAGTGAACACTAACCTACCTAGTCAGTGAGTTAGCTAGGTTACCTAGGTCATCTGGTCAGTGAGTTAGTGGGTTAGCTAAGCTAGTTAGGTTACCTAGTCAGTGAGTTAGTGGGTTAGCTAAGCTAGTTATTATGCCCCAGGGTAAAGCCAAGTAAGTGCTGGTTAAGGTTAACTAGCTAACTCACTGACTAGGTAACCTAACTAGCTTAGCTAACTCACTGACCAGATGACCTAGGTAAACTAGCTAACTCGCTGACCAGATAACCTAGGTTAACTAGCTAACTCACTGACTAGGTAACCTAACTAGCTTAGCTAACCCACTAACTCACTGACCAGATGACCTAGGTAAACTAGCTAACTCACTGACTAGGTAGGTTAGTGTTCACTAACTAACTAGTATAATTTAAGCATGGATATTTAGCACACCCCGCTAACATGAGCATCTTAATAGAGTTAAACACTTACTTAAAAAAGAAATATAACATTAAACATAACGTATGTATGAAATTTAATTGGAAAAGTACCTGCTGGTGCTGCTGTGAGCTGAACCCCGTTCGCTCCGCCATGTTTGGAAGAGCGCTTGAAGCTGGCGGGGTGGGCGTGGTCTGTCTCAGACGAGGGTTCAGGGTAGGTGACCAATAGAGATTAAAGGGGAACGCCTTCTTCTAAGCCCCGCCCACCCGTGAAAAGTGTGCCAAAAATCAGAACCAAAAAAATGAAGCAGAAGCAAAGGAGAGATTCCAGAAGCAAAAGTCTTTAGCAGCAAAATCCACAGAAAATCCAAAAAAATCCAAAAAAATCCAAAAATGAAAGCAAAGACTGGCAAAATCCAAACTAAAATAATTTTCAAATAAGTGCAAAGAATAATAAATAACCAAGTATATTTAAATATATATATTTGATATATATTTTTTCTCTTTTGAATTTGCAACATACATGTTTTACTTTTGATTCTTAAAATTTTGATTGTGGATTTTATTTTTTTACGTAAAACTTTTGGCACAAAATTCACTCCATAAACCTTTAAATATGGTAAAGGAACAAATGCAGGTAAATTTAGTTTTTGGACAGTTTTAATTTCCTTGAATAATCCCTTTATTATTTTTAATTATTATAATTATTCTTAATGATAACACAATACTTACTACTGGCCCCTGTTCATTTATGTCCTGAGATAGTTTCATCAAGAGGAATGGACATCAGTACATTTTATTTGTTACAGCACTTCCAGTCAGCCAGCTCACTTTATCAAACCAGAACAGCTGAAAATACCTGTTACTTTTCCCACCTTTTACACCAAATTAATCTGAGCAGTTGATCTGCCCTGCTGCTGTTTAACTCTAAGTTTTTCTTCGTAAGGAAGACTATTAAATGGCTTCTCCAAAATCCGTCCACAACATTAAAACTGTCTGATATTATGCTCAGC
Source organism: Astyanax mexicanus (assembly GCF_023375975.1). Taxonomy (NCBI): domain Eukaryota; kingdom Metazoa; phylum Chordata; class Actinopteri; order Characiformes; family Acestrorhamphidae; genus Astyanax; species Astyanax mexicanus. The sequence goes on from NW_026040055.1 coordinate 764,949, forward strand.
TTGCACTGGAGCGAGGCTAGTGTGAAGAGTGTCCGTCTGTGAGAGCTGTGTGACGGTGGAGGGGCTCAGCAGCACCCGCTGGACAGAAACTGCAATAGAGAAGAGTGATAGAAGTCAGAAAGAGTGATAGAAGTCAGTCTCCAAACACAAGCAGCTACAGAAAAGCACCAGAAATAGAAGCTGGATTTGTCGCTAGTCGTTTTTAATAAAGAAAATGCCGCTATAAGGATTAGGAAAGTCTCCGAACTCAGAACAGAATGAAAATACTTTTTACACTAAAAGATCGCTGATTCGCTCATTTCGCTGTCAATCAAAAAGGGACTCTCCGCCTCAGACAGATCATCCAATCATCATGCAGAAGCTGAGCGTCCGGGCCGGGCGAGGCCAGCCCACTGCTCCATAGACCCCCAGAGACGCTGAGCGTCCGATGGGCGGGACAAAGCCCAGCATTTATCCAATGACTCGTCTGGTTTGGCCGCGCGCTTTGCTCCGCTATTGAAGTCTGTGCACTGTTTAAAGCAGCGCTGTGAAGCTGCGGGAATGAGTGAGAGGAGAGCCGCGGCGTTACCAGTGATAAGAAGCTGATTCTGAACTAAGTTCAGCGCGGTGTAGCGCATATTTAATCAGTGACATGTACACACAACAGTATTTTTGTGATTTTGCTGTAACTGAGAGAATTTTGGCACATTTGTAAAAAGTTATTCCCAAACTAATTTGAAGTATACTGGAAGAATTCAATTAAATGTCTTCCTATGTGTGTAGATAATTAAAAATAATGCAAAAGGTAACATATTTGCATGTGAACAATGTTATAATTTTATATAGTAACTATAAAGACTAAGGATAAGTTGACTTACATTTTCACATTATACCCATTTTTAATTTAATACACATTAACATTCATATTTTACCATATGATAATTTTAGTCAATAAGACCGTAACATAGTATATATGTACATTTCAAGAAAAAAAAATCTACAAAAGCATATATAAATAGTTGGAAATATAAGAGCTATAATATAATATAAACCAGTGATTTCCATGACTTGATTTTTTTAAAAACATTTTTTAGACACATATGTCAGCCACCCATATATTTATTTATTTTTATTTATGTGTGTTGAGCTTACATGTGTCTCCACAGATCTTGTCAGATAAATAAATTATTATTAGGTTATTATTAGGTTTCTCACACTCACACATACTTACTGAAACAAAGAAACAAACAAGGACATTGTTTTCTTATAGGGGTTTAATAGTCAATTCCTATTTTCGTGCAGTGTACAGAAATGCTGAGTGAACAATATTCTTCTGTGCAAACATATAAAACATGATGGCCCCTAAAAGCCAGTCGATTTTCTTTCTGTACAAATTCAGTTTTGCACTAAATACAATATGGACTAGAATTGTATCTTCACTGCCTTAATGAGCTTTTTAGTGAGTGTTTTATTCTTAAAAAGAAAGTTATTTCACAATGCAGTGACTGTAGAGCAGTGATATGGTTTTGAACAGGTCAATAGGCCTACAAGTTAGAATTTCTACATTAGTCAAAGAACCATCCACTGCTGTTTCTTTTCATTTGGAATGAAAAACAGTAGGCTTCTTTTTCACCTTTCCACAACAGCATGGCACAAATGCACAAACTAGCATTGTTGTGAGGTGGTGCGAATGCTAGTTATGGGAGAGGCCTAACTTCCACTATTGGCTACAGTTAAACAAACAAAAAAAAGGCAATAAATAAACTACATAGTAAATAAAATGAAAATGATAAAGATGTATAGAACGTAAAATGAACCAGCAAACACAAGGACATGTTCAATCACAAATGTGACCTTTGTTTAATAGAAATCTAGAAAAATGTGAAACACTGCTTGTGATTTTACATTGGTTATTTAGCAGAATACTCTTCGAAAGTATTACCTGTCATTACCTGTGCTAATGACATTTCCGAAAATTAAACACTAGTAGGTGCTATTACATTTAAATAGATAAAAAAAATTGAATTAAATAAAGTTAGTTTTCTTCTGCAAGGCAGTTCATTTGTTTAAAATGATGCCATTAAAAGCTATTCCTATTAAACAAACCATTACTTACCATATATATTATAGCTTTGAGATCTGCCCCAAACTTCATCTTCTTATTTCTTTAAATAAACCAATTCCTAATCCAAAACCAAAATTAGTCACAAACTAGATCAAGTCCTAAATATATAAATATAATCCTTTAAAATCTTGTACATAATTGCAGCTCAAAATTCTGGACTGTTCTGTCAGTAGGCTCTAAGTCTAAAATTTAAATAAATGCTAAAGAATTACAAACACCCTATAAACAGGGTGACAACTTATCTGACGGAGGACCCATTTGTCAGCAACAAAAGATAGCAATAGCTTCAAAGTGTTGTTAAATACTGAATATATATATATATAAAAAAAAAACAACTTAAAATGATCCATAAATTAGGGGAATACATAAGCTATACTGTCTATTGTGACTTGTGCATGAATGGTCATGTAATTCTATGCCAATGTCTTTCCTCTGTACATTCTTTTTGAAAGCCAATAATATACATTACAATTGAGTACCAATTAACAGTTGACAGTGAATAAAACAGAGATATGTGGTTAAATGTTCAGCTGCAGTTAAAAGAGTTTGAACTGTCAAATGAAGAAGCAGTGAAAATTATATTTGTATACCAGTGCGCATACCAAAGTCAGTCACTCGTTCCTTATAGATAAGCTTAAAAACAATAAAAAAAAAATGAATTCAAGTAAACACGTGAAGCATGCAGATCTGACTTCCGCTAAGATGCAAAAAAGTACCATTAAAGTTTTTTTAGGCAGTCCACTTCAATTCACTTTTATGCCACTGGCACGAGAGAAGTAAAATAGGCATAGAACTCTAGGGATTTAATATTAAACTTACTGCTTTTTTTCTTAATAGAATCAGCTTCTTTTATTTTAAACATTAGGACATGGGTATGTCCTAAAGTACAGAAATATGGCTTATTAGAGTCCCCTGACACTGGTGTACACACTGGCTAGTTAAAGTGGAAACCCGGGGAAAGACTACAAGCCCTGAAGGTAAAGCAGTAAGGGAACAGTTCTTTCTTTCAGCACAGTGTGGAGTGTGGAACGGGCCTTCGGATGTCCGCGCCGTGCCTGAGAGGAGTGCCAGAGTCAGAAAAGCGGTCAGTGGTCTGAGTGGGCTCGACAGGTCATCTCGTATCGACGCAGGTGATTGACCAGCGACTGCACGTAGGTGAAGACACACTTGGAGTCTGGCTTCTTGCCCATAATCATCATGTCCTCCACCTCCAACAGGGGCATACAGTTAGCAAAGGCCCTGAAAGAGAAAGAGGAGGAGAAAAAATGATCAGATAGTTAAAAAATAGCCTGTAGCCTATGACAGTGTCAGAACTTTTACAAATATACAGTAAAATTTGCACTGAAAACCACTAGGTGGCAGAGAAACACTGTTATAATTGAGGTTCAAAGAAAAAACTGCAAGAAAAACAAACAAAAACTAAATCACCATGATGAACAGCATATGATGGGTATGCAGATACAGAAACTGGGTTTTAGATTTGATATATATATATCAACATTTCTACTTTTTGAAAGAAATCTGTTAATTTTTACATCTAAATTAGTAAAGCCCTAACACAAAAATGAGCTTAATTTAGACTTCAATCTATTTATTTAAAAAAGCATTTGAATAACTTAATGATTTCTGACAAAAGGAGAAATAAATGATATTAGGTTATTTGCTGGTAATGCTCATTTGATAGTTGAAACTGATACTGGGACTACATCTATCTGGATTAAAATTACAAAGAAATATTTTAAGTGCATCTTAAAAAATAGAATATCATTAAAAAGCCACTTCATTTCACTAATTTAGTTAAAAACTGCTAAACTTATATATTATTATATGTATATATATATATATATATTATTATTATTATATATTATATAGATGTATTAGAAACATTGGTATATTTTAAGGGTATATTTCTTTTATTGTTGATGATTATGGCTTACAGCCAATGAAAACCCAAAAATCAGTATCTCAGAAAATTTGAATATTGTATAAGAACAATTGGTACTTTTGGCAGTCCTGCTGGAAAATGAAATCTGCATCTCCATAAAAGTTGTCAGCAGAGGAAAGAAGCATGTGCTGTAAGATTTTGTGGGAAAACAAAACTGCACTGACTTTAGACTTGATAATAAAACACAGTGGATCAACAGCAGCAGATGACATGTCTCTCCAAACCATCACTGATTGGTGGAAACTTCACACTCGACCTCGAGCAGTTTGGACTGTGTGTCTCTCCACTCTTCCTCCAGACTCTGATCCCTTGATTTCCTTTAAATGAAATGTAAAATTTACTGATGATCAGTGATGGTTTGGAGAGTCATATCTGTCATCTGCTGGTGTTGATCCACTGTGTTTTATTATCAAGTCTAAAGTCCGTGCAGTTTTGTTTTCCCACAAAATCTTACAGCACTTCATGCTTCCCTCTGCTGGCAACTTTTATGGAGATGCGGATTTCATTTTCCAGCAGTAGTTGGCACACTGCCCACACTGCCAAAAGTACCAATTGATCCTAGATAATATCCTAATTCAATCCTATATCCTATATCAATATAACGTGCCTTTTTCTAACAAAATATTTTTCAAGATTTACTCTGAATAAACACATTACCACAGATGCAGAGGGTTGTTAACCTTCACTTTAAATACGTTTTTCTACATTTTATAGTTTTCTTTGATGTAGGGACAGGGATTTTGCCATGTCTGCAGTGTTGCTTGGTAAAGGTGAATAATTATTGTATTATAATAATATTTTCTAAAGGTTTTCAATTATTTATTTTGCTATTGTCATAAAAATATCAATCTATTTAAACATGTCCAGGATATGTTTACATAGCACTATCCATTTAAGAAACATCTGACATCAAAACACTTTATCAAATGAAATTAATCATGTCTCCATATTTAGCTGAGGTAAAGATTAAGCTGTCCATGCTGACATATAAAACATCACAGTAACTGAAATTAAAACTGTGTCTATATGAAAAAGAACTAAATCATCTTTAAAACATTCTTGCTGCTCTACTTTAGCCACATTTGTATTAAAGAGGCAATAAACACCAAACATTATTTTTTCCATTAATAGCTGAAATGTGTTCCTGTGACGTAATGAAACATACCTGTCCTGCTTAAAATGTTTATAAATCTTTCTTAATCTTTAACAAACGCTTTTATTGTGATAGTTTCCGCCTGTCAGGATAGTTGCAGCGCCCTCTCAGGTTTAACAACACCTCCCCCTGCTGATGTCCATCTCACCACTATCAGAGACACACTGCTGCAGTTCTGCCAATCAACTCTCCCTCCTGCTCTGACTCTAAACCCATACATCACCCATTGCCCCACCCAAACTACCCTTCACTTTTTTTTTTTAATTTGAGCTGAGGGTGGAGTCAGATAAAATCAAGAGTTTCAATATTTGCTAAAATTCTGAATGCATATTTTAAGATGTGAGGGAAAATGCACAGATTTCTAGAATGACACATTAACCAAAGAAGCAAAAATTTAGAATCAGTATTGGTGACAAAATTATCATATCAGCTCTGATCAGCCCTACTGCCTCTGCTATGGTATCAAGTTAGTATTCTGTATAATGATCAACCCATTAAACACGGAAGAACAGCAAGGCTTTAGACAAGCAGTGTGGAGTGATTTATTAACACTGTGAATAGTTTGCTATAGAACTATCTTAATAGACAGAACTCCTACAATGCTAAACTAATTATCTTTAGACTGGCTTGCCAAGAACACAAACTGGCTACTGTGCAAATTCAAAACAAGGCCCTCACCAAGACCACAATAATCACTGGTGGCATTTAGCTTTTCTGAAGGCATGTACATCTGGCACCCGCAGGAGGAGTTCTGGCTTTGTTTGGTGCTGTTCCGTTTCCATCACATATGCTGAAACGGTAGCTAAGGCAGTGACTATAAAGGACGACAGGAATCTTTGATCCTGCAGTGCTCTTTCTTCATGTCATGAGGCCCAAACCAAGACCATGTTTGGGCGTCGGATCCCAAAGCGCTGTACACTCCTGCAAACACTGAGTGATGGTGAACGTAGCCAGGCTCTTGATATGACGTTATGCTGATCCGCCAAAACTGACAAACAAAGCTGTGATAAAGAACATCACCTGACTTCATACAGGCTTTACCCGTATACAGCATCGGCTTAGGAAAGGCATTGCCTTTTAAGTTGATAGTTTCTATCTTTTCATGCCCTTTGTTAAACAGTGTAATGCCTGTTTCGACTCTGGTTACATTTGGACTTTAGTGACTCTAAGAAAGCAATCAAAAGATATTTTTTGCCAACTTTTTTTTTTTTGGAACTTATCCAGACATTTTACACTCTCACATATTGATTTAGCAAAACAGTACACCAACCACCTCCTGAAAAAGATAAACGTTCAGCAAAGAATTAAACTTGTCTCTTGCCCAAATACAGTCCATCAGCCAAGATAGACTCGGTTTATGATTAGCATTACCATGATAATGTAGCTAACATGTGATGGATGCTAATACCCCACCAATCAGAATTATGCAAACTGCACCACAAAACCTGCCTTGCATTCTGGTAAATTAAACTTTAAAATTTACAATTGAAAAACTAAAGGAGCAAAGATGACAAAGACTTCTTGGCTAACCAACCTATATTTGCAGAACAAAACTGCAAACTGTTACTTTAAAACTGTTGCCCCTTTCTCTAACCACCGTCTTACCCTGAACAACCCAACAAACCAAAAACCTCCATCCCACCCAGCCCGCCAACCAACCCCACCCAGCCATGATCACTGGTCTGGTCTTTCCTGATAGGCCTTATTGCCACTCTCACCGTTCAGCGTTAGTTTGGACCTTAGGGGGAGTTCTTGGTTTTGACCAAACCCTTCTGCACCAGGCCTCTGTAGAACTCTTGGAGGTACGTATACACGCACTTCCAGTCAGGCTCCCGCATCCTCACCATATCGTCCACATCCAAAAGCTGGGGACAGTCTGCAAGCGTCCTACTCGCAAAACCATGGGATGAAAGGGAGGAGGTATTGGGGTAGAATAAAGAAAGAAAGGACGAACGGAAGACATAAAGAAAACAGAACGAGAGAGAGTAAGTGAAGAGTGTAGTGGGCAGCCACACATCAGGGTGAGACAGGTGGACAGTAAGGAGGGAGGGAGAGAGAGAGAGAGAGAGAGAGGTGGAGAGACACAAAATCAGAACAAACATTACATTTGTGATGACAAACATTTTGATGTGCTTTCATGCTTCATGATCATTTACACAAGCAGTCAAAACAAAAGCTGAAATGGAGAACTGCTGTGCATCCACTCAGCTTTGCTTTTTCATGGAATCACAAGTGCAGAGACATTCATATCACACAGTAAGACAACAGGGACTTAAACAGCAACTTTTCAGTCCCCTATTCTAAAAACACAGACGTAAACGTGGGCTGTGAGGTGACCTGCGGCAGACGCTCTGAGTGGAGATTGTGTGAACATGGGCACTGGGTGATCAGGATGCAGGATGCAAAGGTGAAGAACAGCAAGTCGTGTTATTATAGCAAGTCATTCCATCTTGAATGGCAACATATCTAATCTCGCTTTTGTAAGATTATAGTAGGAAAACTTTCCCACTGGCTTTATTTTCTCTTCATATTTTCTCTTATTCAGGAGAAATACAGCACAAAATTAGAAAATGGCCATTTAAGTAACAAATACCGGTCAATATTAATCAGTAATGGACAGTAACAAAGTAAATGTTACTATGTAGTGTACTTCAGTTCATTTATGTCTGTACCTTAATTCTTACAGACATATTTACAAACATCTTATATTTTACTTCACTAAAATAAACAATCTGTTTATTAGAGTCAGATTTATTAAGGACATGAACCTAGAGTCTTTCACCTAAAACCATTTGATAAAGTAGCCTTGTTACGAAAATGCAACCAGGACAGCAATATGGTTTAATACCTTTGGCACATTTGAAGGGAAATACTTTAGTACTTTTACCTAAGTAAATAACTAGATGGGGGACCTCTGCTTGTAAATTGGTGCAACACAAAAAACAGTATAACATTGCATGTAAGTAAAGCTTTTAAAACACAAACCTTTATACTTAAGGTTAAGATATACGATAATATAATAATATATGGTGAGAACCAGAAATGGATAGATTTCACTGGTTCAAGGTTTCTTCTCTTGCTTTAACAAAGGTTTCACCCCTGGCTTGCTTTATGACAAGTAAGGCAGTTACTAAAGACATCTCTGGCAAGACTAGCTTGCATTATTGTTACTCTGTAGCTAAACAAATGTTCAATTCAGTGCCACAGAACTGAATAGTGTTTACATGTGCAGTACTGAAGATATTGGCTTCTTTCAAGATGGCTGACTTGCAAGGATATCTTTTTTTCTGCAGGCTACACACACTACAGGGCACACTGTGACTCTAAAAAGCAGGTGAAAGTAACAGCCACTGATGTGTAAAAGCCCAGGGCCACATCAGTCAGTCAGGATGAGTGAGAGTTTTTTTCCAAATAATTAAAAAATAAAAGAGAGAACTGAAAAAAGAAATATGATAGAGTGAAAAGGTCAAGGGAAACCTGAAAACCCATTCACGATTAACCAGGAGATCAAGTTAAGGATTCACTAAACGATGCCAAGTAGAGCTTATCCAGCGAAGGACACACTTAGGCCATTCATTAGAGTCCAGCTGGATGCCCCTGGCTTAGTAAAGAGTCGAGCTGTAGGGGGCGTTACCTCTCTGGGGAGAGGAGGGAAAGTGGAATAAGGAAGCATATTAGCAGTGGGCAGTTATTTTACTGAACCGCTTCACCAAACACTGAACAGCAGCCATGAAATGTCATGACTTTATGACATATGATGCAAGAAAAAGTAGGATTGTTAAAATGATCCCAACAACCTTTTATTAGATCAATGCAGGCTAATTCCAGAGGCTAAGTAGAAGCAATGTTTCAGTAGAACAGGTTAAGGTTTGTGTTGTAGGTTAGTGTCTTTAGCACATACCCAGTTAGACCTCTACAAAACACTCTAACCCTCAGGATCTGTTTCATGAATAATACGGTGTTGCACAGTAAAATCTTAGAGGAATAATGCTTGATAAGCTGATGACTGCAGCAATTTGGCTTTAACCTCAGTATTTATTCATTTTATGGCTGGATCAAATAGCATTTTAAAAGACAGATCACAACTAACTTTACCTTTAGGCATGTTTGTTCTTTCTACCAAAGATTCTGAGAGAAAAATTGTTATAAAAAAACAAACAAAATAAGAGATTTGGCTGAAGATATACTGAATGCTTAACACGTTTTTTTGACGTGTATTTTTATTCATCTTTTCACTCTTTACACCACTAAATAAATTAAATGTGTCAGCTGTGCTATTTTAGTAACATGTTTACCTCAGTAGTGCAATTTTAGTCATACATTTATTTATGAATTATGGAGGACAATTGTCATTGTTCTGTATAAATTATTAGTTTTTTTTACTTAATATACCAGCAAATATCAGCAAATATTCTATGCAACCCTATAGTGTAGTTATGTTTAATAAGGACACCGATGAGTCTGACTGGATTTTTGTAACAGTAGTAATGATACAAAATACTAAATGCCAAAGTTAAAGACATATATTTTTAATATTACATATATTTTTTATATATTTATATATAATATTACTTCATTAGGCAACCTAAATCTCCTGGAGGATTAATTGTTGGTGTGTTACAATTTAAATGTGGTACTTTAGTTTAAATTGCTGTAACCAGTCAATTAGGCTAACTTCCTGTCTCTTTATGTAGTAGTTTTGAGGTTCTCTAAAAAGATGGACAATATACTCAGCTTCTCCACTTTGTTAAAACAGTTTGCTATGTTAAAATATTTTACTAACTGATCTGGGCTCAGTCTTTTGAAGAAACATATTTAATGCATAGAGACTAGCTGTTGATTTCTACATTTAAAGCAATACCAAATTTTGTTGCTTGATTACATATTAGACATTAGTAGGGAGTGTTAATCATTAAAAGATCAAGAGATGAAAAATATTTACTGGCACAAGAGGTTAAAATTTCACATCCTAAAGATTAAACTTTTTTTTTGTATATTTTAATTGCTGTCACAAAACATTTAAAACACTGGGTTTTATTTCTATACTCACTCTGCTGTTTTGAAGGCAACCTCAAAGTTTTGTCTGCGATTGCTGGGGCTGAGGGCAGCGTAGTCAAAGGCCTCTGGGAAAAAGTTGTGCACCAGAGCACAGAACGCCATTCCATCACTCCAGCTGGAGGAGAAGTTCTGAATGTCCACATTCTAAAAGCACACAGAGGAATCACAGAGGAAACTGAGAGTCATCTGTATAGATCTTGCTGGTTTATGAGCACCTGAAGCCCGTCAGTGCTGATGTAATAATAAGCTTTGAACTGTGAAGAATGGGTATTCTTCATTGGCTGTGCTGAGCAACGAGTGTTATTTGCATTAGAGACACTAGTGTTATGCTTGTTGACTTCTTTACCTCATAGTCACGAGTCTTCGCTCGGCACCAATCTAACAGCATCTGTTTGATGGAGTTAGCATTGGGTACACCAAAGCTAGTGGAGCGCTGGACCTTGTTTATCTGGACAGCTGGCGAACTGTAACCAAAATCAAAAAATATGACTGGAACAATGCATTTAAACTGCAAAATCTGTGATTTTATAATCCTATTAAAAATGAAATTTGAAAAGTATGCAAAGAAACATCACTAAAGATTCAACTAGCATCTTTACACTCCTGCATTCTAGCTCATCGATAGATTACAGGGGTAGTGTGTGATCATCAGCATCTACAGTTCTTTCTGAAGGCCTTAGAGAACTCTTTGGGTCTGGCCATGGAGATGAACTCACTTCACTAAGGGTGTTTTCACATCAGCAAAATTTGGTCCATTAAAACAGACTCTGGTTCATTTGTACCCTTAGTGCGGTTCAGTGGTCTCAGTCTGGTCCCAAACAAATACTGTCTCTGCTTCATGTTTACACACGTGGTCTGTGCAGCATCCACTGCTCGCAGCCGAATGATTCTGTTTACTTTTACAGTGTAGCGTTCTGTATTAGAGCAGCTTCACACTGCACAGATATATGTGCTGGAACACAATGTTCTCTCTATATTCACTTTATTGCTCCTGTGCCAGACAGCTCTGACCAATCAGAGGAGACAATATGCTCGTGTGGTTTATTGGTGCACATTTTGATGCATTTAGGTTTATGCCTGTGTGAAACCAAACCAAACAGAGGAAGAAATGCTTCAAGTAAACAAAATCATCAACTGATCCAGACCAGAGAAACCAACTACAGGCGTGAAAACACCATAAGACAGACTCCTCCCACATCATTTTGTAATCATTTGCAGGCTTTACCTGATTCTTACACATTTTAAGTAGTAATAAATGTGGGAGTGTCCTATATTCTTTCTTAAAATAACTTTTTTTAGTATTTTTTTCAATACATTTTACTTTTAACTTATGTTTAAAACTTATGTTTAAACTTTAAAAGTAATTCAGATAGTTTTACCTGTATAGTTCTATAACCACCATCTCACACAACTGTTCAAATTAATCTCAAATGTCCAAATAACAAATATGTTCAAAATGACAAATATTATGTCTTAAATTGCAATATAATAATCAAAACTAAGAAGCCAATGTTATTTCTATTTTTATATTTCTTGCTCTTTTTGTTAAATATAAGTTTGAGACTCGTGTCATTGTTCTTGCTAACACTATCTGCACCCAATGTGCTTATTTAGAAATTATATATATATATTTATATATTTTGATAGCTTAAAAAGAAAACAATAAAATGTGCTACATGGTGAGTTGTAACCACACTGCTACACTAACCACAAAATAACTACGATATCCAACACTCTTATTCACTGTATAACTGCTCTTTCAAGAATGGTCATAAACGTGTAGTGCTCACCTTCCACCGTCCTTCTCCAGCTTTTCAATCATGGCTTTTCTGGCCTGAGAGGTTGAGGTCTTGGGAAGCGTTTGAGCCCTCATGAGCTCCTTCTTGCGCTCAGCCTGCCTGCGCTCCAGCGCAGCCATGGTGCCTCCACTGCGCGAGGTGTCGTCCTCGCGATCAAACACGCTGAGAGAAAGCAAGCTATTATTAAACTATAGCACATTTTATTGATCAGTGGACTCCCAATACATAGAAGAACAATCGCTCAAAGGTATTTCCCAGAGAATGCTCACCTTCCAACCTTCTTGGAGGAACTGGAGGAAGAAGAGGAGTAGCTATAAGATTTAGTTTGCATGGTCCCTCCTGAAACCACAGAGATATACAGAATTTTACTCAGACACAAGCTGCAATTTAAAGGAATGATAAGAAAATGAACTGAACAACTTACTGTCAGACTTCTGTGTGTAGGTGCTTTCCATGATCGTGCTACGGGACACCCTGCTGCCATCATCTACACATATAGGCATTCAGAAGAACACAGATAAACACAGGTTCAGTTAACTGAGTACAGTATCCTCCCTCTTCCCCATCACTTAAGTTTAATCCAAGCCAAAGTGAGTACTGTTAGCTAATGAAACAGAACATAAAGTTTACTGTATATGAACTCTATCTTAAAATGTTCTAACTGCTTTCACTGCAGGTGTGGCTATTCACCTGAATATATTAGACCTGCATTCACGTATAATGACTTTTTAACATTCATTTATAAGTTGTCTGACCAGAGGAGGATGGGTCCCCCCTTATGTATAAGCCTTGAAAGTACATGTGATAGTGTATGTGATAATATAAGGTACTGTGGCGTGAGGAGGCGGGGGAACCGTGGGTCCGCCCCACGCCGGAACTCACAGCCATGTCTGTCCCAGCCGGTGTGCATTCAGGACTGATTAAGCCGCCAGCTGGGACAGGCATAAAAACTCTGCCTCAGCTCACACTCGGGAGAGACTTGGACTTGGGAGGAGTGAGCTGAGGCCGCACGGACCTTTAAAACGACCCCGAAGTGGTTTATAGACTCTAGAGCCCCATTGGGCCATAGTATGTTTATTTAAGTTTGTTTCTGGGTGTGGTGGAGGGCGTTTAAGAAAATAAAGGTACGTTTTGAGTTCATTTACTCCCCGTGTCTGTGTATTTCTGTGAGCTTCCTCCTTCCGGGTCACAGTGGTCACGCCCCTAACCCCAGGGGCCTACCACAGTACATATAAGGTTTCCTCCTCCTCCAGTTCTGATGTTTCTTTTCCTTGCCTCCGGACTCACTGGGGGTTCTTTGTTTTATGTTCAATGGTTTGCCTGATTCTCTGTAAAGCTGCTTTGCAACAACATCAGTTGTAAAAAGCACTATACAAATACAATTGATTTGATATGATCTGTTGATTACCTGACTGGGCGAAACGGTTGGTTTTTGTGATTTCACTGATGGTGGAGCCATCTGCAGACTTCTCAATCTTCTTCATCACTACCTCCCCAGCTCCCGGACCTCCTCGAGCCTTCTGGCTCCTCTCCTCTCTCTGCTGCCTCAGCTCTAGCAGACGCACCTCACGCTCCTTCTCTCTTTGGTCTGAGTGAAAGAGGAGCAGGGAAGAGATTAAAAAAGAAACACTCAAAATAACCTCTCTGAAAAATTCCTGCACTGATAAGTGTAAGTCACATTTCAACTCTAAAACATTTACACAACAACACACCCAAGAGATACCCAAAACTGTAGGAAATAATCTTTCTAAAAGACATTTAAGCTGATCTTTTAATCAGACTGGGAGTTTAACAGCCTTACCTGTACATTTTAAGCTCCAAAAATAACTGAGTTCAAAGTTCGAGAAAGAGTCAAAATATTGAAAAGGAACCTAAAGGCGCACGGAAGAATAGAGCTGTTAGGAGCTTGTTTCTGGATTTGAAGTTATTCTGGATTTAAGAAATTAACACGCAGAACACGAGGTGTATAAAGTGGAACATTGGTGAACTCTTAGTTGAACGATGCAAACAATTTTCATGCAAATGCAACTTCAGTGGAACGTCTATATCTAAACACAAGTGCAAAATGAGTTAACACAATGCTGGCACACAACACACACTTTCAGAAATCAAAACTTCACACACACACACACACACACACACACACACACACACACACACACACACAGCTGGAAGGTGAGTCACCATACCTAGCTCCTCCTGAGAACAGCCCAACCTGGCTTCTAAAGGCATAAGGGGGGAATAGAAAGGTGGAGTGAGGAGACAGAAACAGAACAAGTCCTCCGGAGGTGAATGTAGGGAGCTCATGGATGAAAGAGCAAAATCGTTTGCACATATGATTTACAGAAAATGACCAGAGAATCATAACCCAGTTACCTTAATGCACATGTAATTAATTATCCAGGTCAAAACACTCTCACTACAGGAGGTTATCAACGTGTTTTAAGCACACCAACACACTTGATACATTACTGGACTTAGGTCTGGGGGGCTGGCAGGATAAAGTCTGATATAAATGATCTAAACATATCTATTCAGATGTATAGTTATTATGTATATGTATAGTTAATATTCAGAAATGTTCTGGGTCATGTGCATGTGTCAATGGGGCTCAAAAAAAGAGAAAGACAGGGGAAAGTGATGGTCACATGATCACATTACATTTACAACCTGGAGTCCAAAGGGCAAAAGAAAACACCGGAGAAACCCTCGTGTAAAGGAAGTATACTTAAGAGCATTAAAGTTTGTTCAAATTAGGTAAAGAATACTAAAAGTGAATTCAATGTAATAAACATTGAATATACTTTCTCTGTATTTTCATAAAATGTAATTTTAGGGAATATGCTTTAAATTATACATTGTGTTAATAAAAAAATAAATTTAGAGGTATTAATTTCTGCTTAAAGTGCACTTTAGTGTATTTTTTCCCAGTAGCATTAAGGTGTACACAATATGTGCATCAGTACGCAAAGAAGTACATTTACAGCATACTTAAAGTGTATTAAAAATTATGTTTAAAAAACGCATACTTAAATCTACTTAAGTTTGCAGAAGTTGTACAAAAAAACACTCAAAAGCACAATTTAATATTTTTATGTTGTGTTTACATATAGATTTATAACTGAAATATCCTTAAGTTGCCATAATTACATTTAGTATGTATTTAAGTACATATTTACATTTTTTTTAAATATGTACTTTTTCATGTTAAATATACTGTTAAAAATATATACTTAATATAATATAATATATACATACTTATATAATATAATATATATATACTTAATATAATATAATATATACTTAATATTTATAATTAATGCATTTTTATTTTATAAGGTAGATTATTATAAGACTAAAATTATTAGACCACCACAGATGTTGCTGTGAAATAGTCGGTAGTTCACCCTGTAATTTTCTCAGAGGTTGAGAGAGAAAATCCTTGTTTGACCTGGACGGAAATAAAAACCACAGAGGAGCACATGGGAAAAGAGAATTATTTCAGGACCTAAGATAAACTGAATCCTGACCAAATACCATTAAAAAGAGACAATAAGTAGAGAGGGCAGTACGACAGAAAGAAAGTAAGACTTAAAACCTTTTTTGGACAGGAATAGTTTTACCTGGGGAGGTGGTGTATTCATTAACAGAGCCTGAATGCTACATGTCAGTCATTTTTACAGACTGTGTGCTCAAGCTTAAAAATCTTTTACTGTGTATAAAAAAAGCTGTAATATATTTAGTTTATATTTATCCCATGCAAATCAACATGTTTGTAAATATTCTATGCTTGATGATGCGTTGAGTTTTGTAATGCATGGTATAGATACCTTGATTCCTTCAATTATGTAGCAAACCTTTCTTACCCGCTGGGAACTGGTCACATATTTAACAGACGTCCTGTAGTAAAGTTACGGTACTCCAGCTCCCTACATAAACTAATCCCGTCCACAAAGTACTGAAGAAAGACAGAAATGACACAATGACATAAAGGACTGACCTCTCTTTTTCTTTCGGAGTTCTCTCATAGCAGCCCTGATCATTTTCCGCTCTTCAAAATCTTTGGAATCATCGAGCTGTCAGTACAACAACAAAGCACAATTATTATACAATACACACACACACACACACACACACACACACGAGTGCTTAGACGTATTTAATCTGTGATCACATGCAGGGTTTGATTTAGGCCTTCTGTTTATCCCTTTTCTTTACTTTGTAATTCACTTCAACAGTGTGATGGTAATTTCCTGACATACCATTCTGTCCAGGAGCTCCTCATCCTCTATGGCCTCCAGCTGCTCAGACGTGAGCGCTCTGCTGCTGCGCACCTCACTTTTCACTTGGGCCACTGATGAGCCATTAGGGACAGCTGGGGCTTCACTGGCTGTCTGGACGGGAGGTTCGATTGTAAAGCCAGGCTCCGTGTCCATCTGCAGACCGAGGTGGGGGGAAGATTTAGAATAAGACTCAGTAACTCATACATGTGCACATAGGAGCATCAACAGAACCGGTCAAATCACATAAATCATGAAGCAAACTCAATTACACAATAATGTGTGAAGTATGGAACAGCACAGGTCTGACTGTTTGACCCCTAGAGTGAAGGTAGCTGGTGTCTTGCTGTGGTGTAGGGGTGCATGATATGGACAAAAATGCGATGTGTCATAATGTAAATGTGAAAAGTGATTTAAAGAGTTTTTCAGGACTTGCTTTGCCTGCACTCATTTTTTAGTGTGTGGTTTACTGTGGACCTCTGCCTCACCCTCACCCTGCCTCCAGCCTTGTTATTTAATGTGAGCCCAGCCTGATGCATGGGGATGCGCAGGTGTAATACAATGCAGAGTTTGCTGTTATTCAAGGCGTTATTAAAGTATTTCAATGTATTTATCGTAACGTTATTATGACCAATTCCCCTCATCCTACTGTAAATCATTTCTGTCCTACTCAGGTAAATAATAAACAAAGACCAATATCAAAACACCAGCTGAATATCTTTTAAAGTACAGGGCTGTTTCCTTCAGTACAGTTTCAATGCCTTGAACAACATGTGTCCAGGCCCATCACCACAGTAAAGCACTTTATGTTGTTTTTTCAACCTTCGATTTCAAAGCTTCCAATATTTACACAGTTTCAGTCTTTAAAGTTACTTAAGTTAACACATTTTTTAAAAGTCCTTACTTTGTCTAATTGTCATAAATCCATAGAAAAGGTCTTGAAATGCTGAAGACAGTAAAAACATTTTTTTTTTTTTCTTCCAGCTTCCAAATCTCTTACGCAAGTTAGTTTTCTGATGTATTTCTCAAATCAGAATTAATATTTCTCAAAACAGGTTTGTACAAACAGTTATTCTTATTCTGGAAAAGATACAGTTATGTATACATATCAGATTTACGTTTCTAAAATCACAGAATTGTCAGATCACAGATCACATACTGTACTGTATATCATTATACTCTGATGAAGCATAACATTATGACCACCTGCTTGTTCATACTAAGTTGAATTTAAGCACGTATGCACTGAAGTAGGGTAACATAAGATACTGTGAACAAAAGCAATTGATTATTTGGGAAACAGCAGACAGTTGTACAGAATCATTTACTGTTTGTATAATAAATAAATAAATAAATAAATAAATGAAAAATGGGTTTTGTGATCTGCACAAGTGAGTAGATGATGTGAAGATTGAACAATTGGTTTTGAAAACATTTAACTCTGGGGTGAGAAATGCTCTAAAGCGATTTTTAGGCTATTTCCATTCATTCCTTTGTTTAGCTAGCACAGATAGTACTGTGGGCCCAGCGACGTGTACATTTCATTACAACCAGGTAGATAACCCCAACACTCTATTTCCAGTGTCAAAACTCAAAACAGGTATATTTTTGGGCAAAAACAGATAATTGATGTTTGTTTGTAAACTTATTATTTTTGATTATTACTAAGAAAGTTGTCTTAATATTGTCTTTATAATAAACATTATTACATTCATATTAATTAATTTAATATATGGTTAATTAAATAATTAGTTATAAAATGTAATCAAAAATGGTCATCCTGTTTATTTCTTTATTTTATTTTACAAAATCAGTATAGAAGAGAGGAAGGGGAGATGGAAAAACAGCATGGTGTGTGTGCATACGCATGGAAGAGTTGGGGGAAGGGAGATCTGATCTATCCTTACAGCTGTGTTTACACAAAAGCCATGGAAGCTGGTTGACATTTAAACAGGAATGAGAGCGCGTTGATTTCTGTGAATGTCCCTGAGAGCCTGGCCGGCATTCAGACTCTCATAGCCCAATCCCAGCCTCTGGATCAACCAGTAACTCCCCGTCCTGCCAGGTGGAATGAAGTGTGTTTCCAGAGTTGGAGTTGCTAATCGCTCAGATCATGCATAGCACAAAGGAGTCAAACAAAAACAAACAAACAAAGAAAACAATCCTTAAACATATTTAAAAGTCTTGGTGGAAAGAGATGTGGTGTAACACTAACATACTGTAATGTTTTGAAAATCTGAATGCTTAAACAATACAAGCCTTTTAAACAATTATACGGGATGTGTCCTATATTCACCCTATTTTCAATTACAAATTAGAGCCACCTTTGTTCAGCTTGTGTTGACCACGGATTCACTAAAATAGATTACAACCACAGCGAAAAAAACATGCAAAATGATCAGTATAGATATAGATATTATGCTCAATTAGAGGGTGTCATGATTAAAATGAAGAGAATAATTTAAATTGCACATCACAAAAAGAAAGGAATTTAAAACAAATTTAAAACATTAACCCAAATGCTCGTATGTCTGCTCTTACCACTCTGTGGAGGAGAAATCCGCATCAGAACACCCTAAATTACATTACATAGCATTTAGTGGACGCTTTTATCCAAAGCGACTTACAATAATGAGGTACATCAGCAATTAGGGGTGTGCCATATCGTATTGAATGCAATATTGGCAACATTTTTTTATATGAACAATATATACAAAAAAAAGAGCTTAATTTCACGAGAAAACTGTATTGGTTATGAAGCTCCAGTGAACAGCACCGGATGTACCCGCTTCAGTTCAGGAATTTTCCTCTCACAGAATGATAAGAGCAGACATACAGATGCTTGTGTGGATGTTTTACAGTCATATGAAAAAGTTTGTGCACCCCTATTAATCTTAATCATTTTTAGGTCTAAATATTTCAGTTTGATATATCTAATAACTGATGGACACAGTAATATTTCAGGATTGAAATGAGGTTTATTGTACTAACAGAACATGTGCAATATGCATTAAACCAAAATTTAACCGTTGCAAAAGTATGGGCACCCTTATCATTTTATTGATTTGAATACTCCTAACTATTTTTTACTGACTTACTGAAGCACAAAATTGGTTTGTAACCTCATTGAGCTTTGAACTTCATAGCCAGGTGTATCCAATCATGAGAAAAGGTATTTAAGGTGGCCAATTGCAAGTTGTTCTCCTATTTGAATCTCCTCTGAAGAGTGGCATCATGGGCTCATCAAAACAACTCTCAAATGATCTAAAAACAAAGATTGTATAACATAGTTGTTCAGGGGAAGGATACAAAAAGTTGTCTCGGAGATTTAACCTGTCAGTTTCCACTGTGAGGAACATAGTAAGGAAATGGAAGACCACAGGGACAGTTCTTGTTAAGCCCAGAAGTGGCAGGCCAAGGAAAATATCAGAAAGGCAGAGAAGAAGAATGGTGAGAACAGTCAAGTACAATCCACAGACCACCTCCAAAGAGCTGCAGCATCATCTTGCTGCAGATGGTGTCACTGTGCATCGCTCAACAACACAGCGCACTTTACACAAGGAGAAGCTGTATGGGAGAGTGATGCGAAAGAAGCCATTTCTGCAAGCACGCCACAAACAGAGTCACCTGAGGTATGCAAAAGCACAAATATTACTGTGTCCATCAGTTATTAGATATATCAAACTGAAATGGCTGTTGCAAACACCCAAATATTTAGAACTAAAAATGATTACGATTCATAGGGGTGCCCAAACTTTTTCATATGACTGTATATAAAAAAAGTTTTATGGTGTCCCACTAGGTTGTTTGAGAGCTAGCCAATCATTGCTGTACTAAATCGATCTGAAACTGTAAATTAGTCTGTTGGAATGTTGATTTAGCAGAGCAAGCCAGCTACAGCACTTGCTACTTTACACTGCATTCACTTTGAATACAATGAAATATTTTCATATGCCATCATATTACGATGATTATGATGTAAATTCTAACACAAAAGCAGAAAACATAATTAGCCTGTAGTTTTCATAGCAGAGATGACAGCAGCTTTCAATGCTAAGCTAGCGGATCTTATAAAACAATGTGATCTGTAAGAGATTTCTGACGAGCCTGAACTAGATACTGTCCTAGGTAGCTATCCAAACTATCAACCACTTTGAGTTCCTCTGAACCAGCGATCTCTCAGTCATAGTGGCAGTGCCTCAGTCTGCTGGACCACTCTGAGTTTACTTATTTTTTTAATAATTCTGTTAAACCACGGTTCAGATTTTCATTTGTTCATTTTCGTAGAATTTTTTATTTATTATTACTTTTGTCAGATGAAAGTTATTTCTTTAACCATTGTGGGTTTTCTTTTATTAATCGAGGGGTGCCAACAATTTTGTCCACGTGTGTAGCTTTTAATATATTTTACTAAATGAAAAAGTCACAAAAACATACAGCAGAATAAACAGAGAATCAAGAAGAAATGGAGCCAAAACATTATTACTAATACTAATATTTACATGTGAGCTGCTTCTTTTAAACGTCTATTTTTTACTCGTAAAGGCAAAAGTAAAATCATAATTTACAACATTAGGGAAAAATAACAGAATGTTTGATATATTTATTTGCAGGAAGGGCTCAGATATTTAAAGCATTTACACTGTTTAAACACAAAAACCTGGCTAACAACCACTATCAATAAACACACAATCACATCACACTGCATATTCCCAGCCTTAATCTTTTAGCTACTTTATGCTAAATTAAATTTTGTTTAGGACAGGTCCCAGTATGATCCCAGTATCATGAAACAAAACAAATAGTGGGCCAAGTGCATCATCACACATCCTGTATCGAGAATATGAAAATCTTTTAGGCACCTGAAAAATAAAGTTTAAAAAGTAAATAAAAAACATATTACAAAAATGCAAAAATATAGTGCTTCTCTGTAAAATCTGTAATGAAATGTGATCCAATGTAGATTAAAAAAATCTCCTTAATTTCCCTAATCAAATCTATTCTAGTGACATACAACATACTTATAACCAAGATAAATGACTTTAAACAGTGCACTTAGGCACCCAAGACTTTTCTCCAGTACAGTATATATATATATATATATATCTATCCTGTTCATTTGAATATACCCAACTGTAGATCACAGTGTATATGCCCTTTAACAACCACAAATCTTTAGGCGTATTACTCTGAATATGTAAGTGTGTGTAAGACAGCGTGTGAGAACTGTACACATGTGAGTGGGTGACAGGCAGTAAGAGTTAGATGGGGATTTGGTGTGTTTCTTAAGTGATGACACAAGAACATGGGAGACAAGACCCAGCTATAAACAGAGGAGGCCTAGTTTCCATAAGCACCCTAATGTTCATGGGAATTCAGTAGGAGTGGCCAAAACTCTATATGTTTAGACAGCAAGACTCCGTACTCTTTTTATAGGGTGCAGTGAAATGCTACCTGTCCGTATGCATTGCACAGAACCCAGCATTGATAGCTCATCTGAAGCGTCCATAACTGCAGCCCATGCTTGCTCTGTAGATTCAGCTGAAAGAATCTAAATGCAAATGATAAATTAACTTTTCATGCGTGTCAATGTTAGAATCGAAAAGATATATTAATTAATTAAAAACTGCTTACTTTGAGAAGCTTCTCCTTAAATGTGTAGTCTACAATTTCACTGGGATCAGCTTTTGGAGATGGCAGTCCACAAACCTGGTTGTAGAGCCTCTGTGAGAAAAACTGAGGCTCCACACCACCATGCACAAGGCATACTGCCATCATGCGGCCCACCTGCCTGTACAATCCTGTGTATAGTGCTAGTGCACATAAGAACAATTCAGCAATATGATCATACCTTTAACTGCAAAATCATTTTAGTAAACAAGATCACATTCAATATAAAACTGCACACAGGTATAACTCACCTTGTGAGTTGCAGGATAACCATTTATTCCAATCAGGCCCTTCGAATATATGGGAAGTATGTATGTCTTTCATAAGGAGCCTGAGAAACTCTCTTGTGGGACCCCCCTCATCTGCTGCGCCCTCACCTTGTCCATCAACATCTTGGAAAACAATGTCCAATTTGGCCCTTGGATCGAATCTGTTCCTTCGAAAAGCCCGAAGTGCACATTCAAAGACACTGTCTCTGATGACATTTATTTGATTTGACCTTGGTTTAGATGCCCAGTCAACATTACTGCTGAGATGGTGAAGCAGTTCCTTCAGGTCGGATCTAAAAAAGCACCAAATGCACATAAAGGTTATATACTTTACTTTTCAGGCATTACTAAGAAAGCATAACTGTTGCAATTGTATTGGCATCACTCACACATTTTCTTCTGGACTGTTTACAAATGTGGTTGCTCTTGTAGGGCTGGTTCTTGGGCTGGTGGTGTTCATAGTAGTTGCTCTTGTAGGGCTGGTTCTGTAGGGCTGAACCTTACGACGTACGGATTTCGTACTATTGTCATACGAAGTGGCCCCATAGGAATGAATGGGGCCATCGGAGGATGGCAGCTAGATCGAAGGACGGCAGCTAGAACTCCAGTACTGTGTGTAATGGAGCCACGGGTCAAAAGTTTGGGTACCCCTGCCAGCACTGCAATCACACTCGCAGTTTCTGTAGGAACTGCAATCTAGTTATTATTATTATTATTATTATTATCCTATATTAGACTGTACTATTTATTTTATTAAAAATGTTTATTCTTTAAATTAATAAAATATTTCAGTTACTGTCACCAACAACATTATTATAAACACACCCTGTAGCTAAATGGCCTAACAAAGTACTACAGTACTACAGTATATTAAGCTAACTAAAATAGAACATGTCAACATCTAATAATAATTACTTGTAACTTTCTGACAGGTAATATTCTCACTCTAATGGTAACCTAATCCTAATCAAATATTATGTACAGTTATCTTTCACTAGTGGTATCAAATATTTTCTAAGGTGATGTTATCGTAAAACAGTACTGAGGGAGCTGTGCTGAGCTGTGAAATGGTAAATTCATGTGCGTTGTGTCTGACCCGTGTGTGTAAACCTGTGTAAGGAGAATGAAAATGAAGATTTGTGCTAAAGAAACACTCATTCATAAATTCGTCAATTAAATTCTGAACGACGGAATTAATGTGTTGCTAAAATATATAATAGCACCACACAGCCATACTTAGCATAGAAAATGAATGTGGCTCATTTTAGACCCACGTTGCCCGTTTGAGGTTAATTAAGGAATACCTTGAATACTGAATGATTAAAGTCGGAATATTACGATCTCATAGTGAACAGTTTTTATGTTTTAAGAATGTCCCTAAAACGTAAAGAATCTCTACACAGATCTGCTAAATGTGTTGCTGGATTTTGTGTGTCCAGTTGATTTCCTAATTTCTCCATTTATGCATTCATTCTGTATGCTGTGGTGGTCTCTGTCTGTATTGAGAGAGAGAGAGAGATCGAGAGAGAGAGAGAGAGAGAGAGAGAGAGAGAGAGAGAGTGTGTGTGTGTGTGTGTGTGTGTGTGTGTGTGTTTTGGCGGGCTGAGGTCTTACGGCAAATGAAACATGATTACTAAATAAAGCAGCAATGAAAGAGTTGATAAAAAATAAGTTTTTTTATTTTGTTATGTTTTAATCAGGGACTACATTTTGCAAAGCCCAGTTTAGCCAGAAATACATGAATCTAGCACATCTAATAACACAGCAGACATTTGAAGCACTTGGGGGCTTTTATTTTAACAGGAGATATAGTTCCCTGACAGAGTCAGAGGGCTGAACTGCTTGGAGAAGGAGGGGATATGTATATTCTGTCCGTTTTTGCATATGGAACGCCTGGAGGCGTTATGAAAACGCGTGGTGGCGTTATGTAAGCGCCTGGCGCCGCCACACGCTCTTAAACGCCTGGCGGCGCCTCGCGTTTGTTCCAAGGCGTAAAAGTAAGCCCTGCACGGCGTTTTGGACGGCGTTTTTTTAAGTATTACGCACGCTTTAAGCGCCGTCAGACCCAGGCGAATTCTGACCCATTTGGCTGCTGAGAATGACTCGCGCTGACTGAACTGGGATTCGAAGGAATCGAGTGGCCGCTGGTTGAATCACTGATCGAGAAGGTGAATCGGTGAGGCTGTGTTGGCTGGGGGAAGGGTGTGTATTCGACTCACCCTTCCACAAAGTTAAGTTTCTATTCTGAGTCAGTTCTGAACAAGTTGCTGTCTGTGAGAAACGGAGCGGCTTTCTGTTCATGTTAGTGTTTGCCCTGTGTCTGCTGCAGCGCGCTGGGAAGCCACGTGGACCTGCCGGTGTGTATGAGAACGTGAGAGACTCTATTGCAGCGGCGTTTGTCTGCTGCGAGAGGCGTTGTGAGGAGAAGGAAGGGTGAGAACGCTCACCCTTCCCTAAGTTAAGTGCTATTTTCCCCCCATATTTTGAGAATTCTACTCTTGGCTCACCACTAGTATTAGTTTAAGTACATTTTATATTTTTTTGGTTTATTGATTTGGTTTACTTTAAATTAATAATAGAATTTAGTTTTTTTTCTATTCTGGCTTCTGGTTATATTTAAATTGCTATTTACTTATTATTTTTGTGAAGAGTGTGTGGGTTTTGCCTTGAGCTGCTGCCTAGGTTTTGGACTTCTGCATGGACTTTTAGAAGTTCTACAAAATCTTATTTCTTAATCTCTTTTAAGTAGATCTTATTTTTCCATTGTTCAATAAATGATTGTGAACCGTATACCCTCTCCAGTGTATTACTGTTGGCTTTACTAATCCCCAAGGTGTATAGTTTTTTTAATTGGGTTAAGGGATATTTTGGCCCATTTTAAACGAGGCCGTGACACAAGTTGCCAGTCTGTGAATAAGACAACTAAGCCAGGCTGATGCCACAATGAACAACAGATGTTGTCCGGAACAGGTGCTCTCCTGTGGACAATGACTCATTATAGCCAAAATGAACTGTTCACAAAGGCTAACTCACACTACATCGACCTATGCATGGACAAGTGTTACACTTACTTCCTTTTAATTTCCTCTTGGATGCATCCTTTGCACTTGGACTATTGGACAATTACTCTATGACAACTCCCAACTCTACTACTGTATTCAAGCTGGCCAAGGGCGTAGGAGCGGGTTTGATATTGGGAGGGGGGGGACATATTTGCCAATATGAACCCAAGCCCACCCTATAGTTTCCTAGAACTAGAATTTGTGGAAATTACTTTTAATCACAAATAATCATTTTTTTGTATTTTGTTCATATTAGTTAACATTCAAGTAAAGGTGATTTTAGACCCTAAACATGTTACTCCATGTTACAGTTACTGTTAAAAAAAATATGCATGCAAAGTCTGAATTAAATACATATGACAAAACTGATCACCTAATATTTAAAATAATAACAGATTTGGTTATTATTATTATTGTTGTTGTTATTATTATTAATATTATTATTATTATGTATTGGCATTTAAATTATGTTGTATATTTACATTTTCTCCACTCTTTTAAAAAAACTGCCCTTTTTTTCTACTGAGAGCTCTTCTTAAGATGGTGTCCTTTTATTTAAATGTAACTTTAGGTTTCATAGAGATTTTTATAAACAGGACATGTGGTCTTACTGTGAACTACAAATAAACAAGTCACGTTACAGCAGTGTTTCTCTACCCTGTTCCTGCATATTCCCACTGTTCTGCATATTTTAGAGCTTCCTCTGTTTAAAGGCATTTAATAAAGTAAGTGGTGGAATGATGTGTCTAATACACTGCTGATATACATGATTAATTTAGGCTCCATAGGGGGCTAAGGGATTTTAACAGGTAAACTCAGTACATGACTGTTTATTAGCTGATCAGCTGGATCAGGTGGAAAACACAATTTAGAGGCAGTGATCAGAGTTCAGAAACTGCTTTAAACTACAAACATAAAGTACTGTACTAAATTCTGACTATACACAACATCCGGCTTCTATCAAACTAGTTATCTAAATGAATTTTCCTTCATTATAGCTCACAGTAACTCCTGTAATACTAAATTAAAGACCGTTTGAAAATGAAATAGTGATCAGCTGATCAGGTACAGGTCAAGTTGAACATTACTTATATAGTTTATTTTTCTTTAACCTTGACTCCCTCTCTAGCTCATTCCGAAGTTAAGCTAACTCACTAACACAGCTGCAGTTTATTAATCACACAATGGCTGTATTCGGAATGGCATACTACTGTACTGCGTACTGCATACTACACACTGCCCAGTATGTAGTATTCGGTACTGCAACACTTTTGTTTGTAGTACCCTATATGGCCCCATGACACACCAGTCAGTCCTCTGTAGTGCTCCGAATTCCTCACAGTGAGTTGTAAACAGAAACAACCCAAGAAAGTTCCAGTTATATTTAAATACGTTTTCCTATTTATTTTAGTAGATTACTATTTTCATCTATGTAAGTACCATCAAGAAGAAAACATTTAAACAAACTCTTATTCATATTTACACAATCTCAACTATAAAAGAAATGAGACACCTTGTCACGTCTGGTGCTGTTAGCTCCTCTGTCCCTTCCACACCCAGCTCTAACAGAGGTTCTCAGGTTAACAACTACACTACCCAGAATGCACCACCCGCTGACATCACGCACACACCTGATCACGTGACACCTCACCTGCTTCCTCCTGGAAGTCCCGAATACTGATTACTGGCACTATAAAGGTGCACGCCAAACAGACTACCACGCCGCGTATTGTAGGTTATCCTCGTACAAAGCGTTACTTATCTCTTGTCTCAGTTTACTTTGTGTATGACCTTGCTTTTGTTTTCTCGACGCCGATTTTTGCCTCTGCCTTTGATATTGGATTGTTTGTGTATGACCTGGACTGTGCTTTCACCACCGCCTCTTGGATTATCTCTGATACTGGATTGCTTGTGTATGACCTCTGGACTGTCTCTCGTCTATGGTATGGTTTTGTCTGCATTGCTCTGTCTACTGGTAATTACCCCTGCTTCTGTATTGACCCTGATTACATCTGTTTATTCTTATAATAAACGTTTATTGTTTTTATCAGTATCTGCGCTTGTCTGCTATTCTGTTCTGACCATGACACACCTTGCACAAGTGAAACAATTTTATTAATTTGTATTCAAATCATTCCCTTATTTAAAAGAAAAATATGTAGTAAAACTGAGGGAATTATTTATTAAATTAACAGAACGATTTATTGGAATTATTTATTAAATAAAGAGAACGATTTATTAAAACAGAGGGAATTATTTATTAAAGTAACAGAGTAATTTATTAAAACTGATGGACTTATTTATTAAAATAACAATTATTTATTAAAACTGAGGGAATTATTTATTAAAATAACAGAATAATTTATTAAAACTGAGGGAATTATTTATTAAAATAACAATTATTTATTAAAACTGAGGGAATTATTTATTAAAATAACAGAATAATTTATTAAAACTGAGGGAATTATTTATTAAAATAACAATTATTTATTAAAACTGAGGGAATTATTTATTAAAATAACAGAATAATTTATTAAAACTGAGGAAATTATTTATTAAAATAACAGAATAATTTATTAAAACTGAGGAAATTATTTATTAAAATAACAGAATAATTTATTAAAACTGAGGAAATTATTTATTAAAATAACAGAATAATTTATTAAAACTGTATGTTGCTGCACACTGCGGAGGGTCCCGGCCGCGGAGAGCGCGCGGCCGCGGCAGCGGAGGGGCTCGACAGCGGTGAGCCGAAACTTTCCAAAATAATTCCCTTAATTTAAAAATATATATATTTCCATAATTTGAAAATCTCTCGCACTCGCCACCATCTTGTTTTTTTCTGAAGCGAGCTGGAGGAGCCAGCCGCAATGCATTTTGGGATGCAGTACACCACGAAGACAGCTCTCCATGCACACTGCGAAATCTGAGCGGAGTAGTACACCATCCGGGTACCTGTAGTGCACTACAGATCCTCAGTTTGGTCGCATACTGCGTACTGCATACTAGCTTTAGGCAGATTTAGTACGCGAGTAGTATGTAGTATGCCATTTCGAATACAGCCAGTGAGTTTATACTGTGTGCTGCTTCAGAGACGTGTATTTTAAACCAGCTTCCAGAAACATCACAGTTTACGTGGTTAGATACCGTTACCTTTCTTTTAGAAAAATCTCCGTATATCCAGATCTGCTTTAAAATCAGATGAAGCTGCTGCACCCCGATCCCGCTGCTAAATCTCACAGCGAGGGGGCGGGGCTTCCCCAACAGCAAACTGCCTCTCCTCCGCGCGCTGCAAAACCAGTAAGCTGATTGGCTGTTTCTACTGAGAGGCGGGACTGAATACCTGAACCGGCTCCGTGATTGGTCCTGTGTGTCTCCCCATTAATAGTACAGCTGATCTGAGCGAAACTATATAATTTTTTGGGGGGACAAATCCACCTGTTTCTAATATTGGGTGAGACATGTCCCGCCCCCCGGTTCCTACGCCAAAGCGGGTATGCTAACAATACATCTGTCTTTATGTACACTATATAATAATGTTTAATCATACCTGTTAATGTTTTTATGGATTTAATTTTGCTACTGTCCAAACAAAACCACATGTCTCCAAAATAGTTAGTTTACAGAAAAAAGGAAAAACAATCCCAATGTGAAACAAAATGTAGTCAAATTGTGTCATATTTTACACAATGAACATAGATTGGTATTTGTCTAACCGTAAAGAAATATGTATATAATATAAACAGAAGCAGTGGGGGAAAATAATCACTAATGTTACTATGTAGGCAGATGTTTTGTGTGGACAGCAGTAATATTCATATATATCCTGCACAAAGCTCTATCAATTTATTATTCATAGCACCAGTTGTTTTATTATTTATTTATTTTGTGTGTGTTGGGGGGTGGGGGGGGTTATTGAATTATATATGGGATTGTGTATATACAATGAATATATGATTAAATAAAAGAAATCCTAAAACAACAGATTTGAAATGGTCTTTAAATAATATTCTTTTTAAAAAGCAGATGGATTAAAGTACTGTTCATGTATATATAAATATAACATCTTCATTCAACATAAGAACAGTGTGATCCATTAAATCACCTTTATTTACAATTGTAATGATCACTAACATACTTTACCAGGACACACAATTATCTTATATATATACATATCATTTATATTTATTATTTTATAATAACTTCTAATAAAGAAGAATTTGAGATTATTTGGAATTCCTCTATGGTGTTTATTACAGGCTTGTGTTCACTTCCCTCTAGTGATCAGTGGGTACAAATGTATTAATATCCTGCTCTTACTAAATGTGGACTGCATTCCTCTACTCACTATAGATGTATAGCCTGAATGTTTACATACATTTGTATGATTACATATGTATTAAACACTGTATTTCATATTTCTAAAAAGTTACTATAGCATTTGCTATGGTACCCTCCAGCATTTTGTGTAAATAATAATGCATATAGCATCTCTGGTTAGAAGCTAGCTGCGTTTCATACGCTCTGTACCTGCACACTAAAAGCAACACTAAACTTCAGTCTAATGCAATGTAACCTTATAAATGAGGAAATAATGATACAACATATCGCCTTTATAGAAACATTTTCTATCTGTATTGATATTAAATTATTGTCTAGACCTAATGGTCTTTTTTATGTTTTGTAAATGCTTTCACATACCAACCTGTGGGAATTTAAATAGATCTGTGTCTTTTATTACAATAGAACATATTTGAACTGCCACACAACACATTCCAGCGTAGTATCATTTATTTCATAAAACTGCACTCAGCTCAAACATGCAAGCTATCATTACTCCACAAAGGTAGAACTGCTAAATGTGTATTAATTGTATTATTAAAAATTAGGTGCCCCGTAAATCACAATTCATGCATAGCCAGCAATCAGGAACACTGGTCCACTAAGCAGCTGCATGGACAAAAGGTTGTTATCTTGTCTGTTTTAGGAGAAAAATGAGTTTCCTTACATTGCCGTTGGTTTTGTAAACCCACACTAAAGCTGCTGATTGCAAATCCATCAACCCTGTTTGGCTTTCTGAAATGGCTGATCTCCCACATGTTTTTTAAAAGAAGTATGATGCTTTCATTAGCCCTAATACCATGATGATATATTCAAACATCACAATTTCTCAAAGCCAGAACCAGTGAAATTGACGTGTTTGAACATAAGTCAACAATCATGGGGTTAGTGTGTATATAAAATTAAAACTTTTACTAAGTAATAGGGACAGGAAAGTTTTCAGAGCACTACAATACTATACAAGGGTCTCTGGACACACAGTTTGTTTTTCTGAAGCAGCTATAATGGAAAATTACACATTTACACATGTCTAAGGAAAATACAATCAGGATGAACTCAAAAAGCAGATATGAGAAACTTGGAACAAGCAGGGTTTGAACCCAGGCTGCAGGTGGGAAAAGCCAATATGTCCTCCACTACTCCATAGAAGAGCATGAAGACTGTAGGTATACTAACACGTAGAGTTAATAAAATGAAATAAAATGACTAAACAAAGGTGTGAGACTATAAAGAAAGGCACTGCTGTTGTGAAATAAACACAGAGCAGCAGAAAGGTGTAAAAATATGGGTAAAAAACGCTGAAATAATCTATTTTAAGACTTAACACGTGTTAAAACACACCGCACCACCAGGAATGCATCAATATCGGTGCCAGACAGAACTAAGAGGGAGTGGACCAGTGAACTAAGGACAGGCAGCATATAAAACAGGATAAACCTGAAAAAAAGGATTTATTACCACCCTCTAGTGGACATTCAGCATAAATGTGCTTTTGTGCCGCTCTTATAATTTACTTTTTTGCAAAAGCTAATTTTCATGTTACTCCCTATGGTAACATTCTGAATTCCATGTTAACGATACTGTATATTGCACTGCTGTTGGCCCGGTGTCTGTAATTTTCACACTAGAAGTTCATTAAAACAATTAGTCTCATGTTGTCTTCTAAATAATTAAATGAAAAAAACTATGAATTTCTATCACACCATGTATTGATATTAAACTATTATCCAGGCCGAACTGTCAGACACTGCAAATCTCTCAGTAACTAATCTCTCAGTAACCAATCATCAAAGCATGACCAAGATGGATGACCAACTTTAACATAAAGACAGGGCTGGTTGACTAGCATGACCATAATAAGCATGCTAGATGAGTGGTGTGAGTAAACTAGTTGAAAAGCATTGATAAATTGAGCTGTAGTGTTCAGCAGGTTTTATTTGGTGTCTTGCTGCACTCTAGTGGGCATTTGGTGAAACAACTTCAGTTCTTAAATTGAAAAATACAAACCACATTAATCCTGATGAGAGCCTAGTAGTGAGAAATAAAAATGCCACATACAAATAATCCACAAATAGTGTGTATGTTTTAACCTGATTAACATTCAGCCTGTAAAAAGTTTGCTGGAAAGTGATTGGCTAATAGTGACCACAAGAATGTATCAAATTTTCCTTTGGTGTACCATTAGTGCATGGGCCATAGATGATAAATGCCAAGGTTGAGCTTGAAACCTTGTAAGGTTCTAGAGAAACACTTATCTAGCATTGGCTCCGCCCCCTGTGCTGTACGTCTACATAAACTGACAGGGTATCTGAGAGTCATGTAATGATCAAAGGACTGAAGTGGTATTAGTGTCAGGTTAAGCATTCAAAAGTTATAAGTGTTAAAGACATTTTACTGCACCATGGTAAAACTAATTTGCATATGGCGGCCATATTGTTTAAGAAATTTCAAGATTATTAAAATAATTATAGAGGAGTAAGCTCTGCTGAACTGTTTGACACCAAACATGTCATGATTGGTCAAGGAGCCAAGGACAAGATCTCAAAAGTAGGTTTTGCATATTATGCAAATTTGAAAAAAATTAAGTGGGTGGAGCATAAACAAGAATGACCCAGGTGGCTGAGCAGCATGACCAAGAAGGATAAAGATGTTCAAGCAAGATTAAATAAGTTCAGCAGAGCTTTAATTTAGAATAATTCACCTGTAGCTGTTTCACCAAATGACCACCAGAGCGCGGCAAGAGACCACATATAACCTGCCGAGAATCTATCACTCTATCAGTAAGACAGAACATTCCCTATCAGTGCGTTTCTATTTATTACAGAGAGAAGAAAAGTCTGATTGGGCTCAAAATTGGTAGTCATAATCAAGTGGTCTGTATATATATATGTATGTAAATTTCTGTGTTGATAGGGTCAAAGGTTCCTGACTTCTGTCCATTTAGGTTTGAAAAAAGCGATAATACAGGCTTACAGCCTGCAAAATCGCTGTAGTTTTCCAGCCGTTGTAGAGGGAAAACATGTCCGATTTGGCTGAAAATTATCAGTCTATATACGTGTATAAGTGTCTGTGTCGATAGGGTCAAAGTTTCCTGACTTCTGTCCATTTAGGTTGGAAAATAGCGATAAATAGAATAAATTGAAAAGAGTTCATTTGTCACTGTAGAGCCTACTGAAGACTTATTTGGCTCATACTTGGCACATGTGCTTCAAATGTCATTGTTAATTAGTAGCTTCAACAGTTTTGGAATGTTTAAAACTTTGACAGAGTTTTGGCCAAATAACTCTGAAAAGGCTTTCACGTACATGTTTGATCAAGGTTTATGGGCCTCAAATAGTTAAAATGTCAAGATTTTTTCAATAATTATTTACCTACAGGGTCTCAAGATTACATCAAGACCAAAGTTGTTTTGATTGATTGAGGACTTAAAGACAAGTTTGAAAAGTACCATTTTTACTCTTTTGGCCACTGATGAAAATCTTTGCATTTTTGGGAAACACATGTATTTACAAAGTTGTAAATGCTACAGCAAAGTATACAACTAAAAAAGAATAACAAGCCTAGGCCACATGTACCTTTAGATATAACTGGCCTCTAGGGGGCGCTATAGCAGAAAATCAATCAACGCCATATTTTAATGGATGATAGAAGGCCTTCATATTCATGTAGGGTATAAGTACCATCCTGATTGGTCATTGTTTAGCCTGTCAAAAGCTTGCTGGAACGTGATTGGCTAATAGCAATCGCAAAAATGTGCATATCATATTTTCCTTCAGTGCAACATTAGGACATAGGCCATAGATGATCCATGCCAAATGAGAGCTTGATAGCTTGTATAGATTTTTAGCTTTGGCTCCACCCCCTGGGGGCGTATGTCTACACAGATTGACAGGCTACCTCAGAATCATGCTGGCATCAAAGTTGTAAAGTGGCATTAGTGTCGGTTTAAGCATTCAAAAGTTACAGCTGTTAGAGTAAATTTGGGTGTGCCACGGTAAGATTAATTTGCATATGGCGGCCATATTGTTTACAAATTTCACAATTTTTTAGATAATTATTGAGGTTGGGACTCTGCTGAGTTCTTTGGTACCAAATATGACAGGATTGGTCAATAACCCTAGGACAAGTTCTCAAAAGTAGGGCTGTGACCGAAATGGCTCCCTGTTTACTAGTTAGGGCACTATTGAGTATGTCAGCCATTTTTCTTTGAGTGTCCGAATCATAAGGGGGGATTCGAACGTGATTTTGAGGGCACTAAAAACTCCCATAATGCATCATGATTTATAGTAAACTTCGCTGCTTACTAAGCCAGCTGAATGTGTCCCAAAATGCTTTGCGGGTCTCGCTACTAAGCAACAGACAGCCGAAGAAACGGAGCGGACAGCGAGCCACCAGGGTTGCCAGATTGTTACAGTGGGATTCAGATAAAACCAATTTACAGGGTAAAACGTGTTTCAAATCCACATATCTAACTACAACACCGATGAGTTAAATTTCCCAAACATCGACGGGTCCTCTTTGGAGATTGTTAAGAGCACCAAGTTCCTTGGTGTCCACTTAGCAGATAACCTCACCTGAGAGGTTTCCTTGGTGTCACATTGAGAGCATCCTGAGCAGCTGCATCACTGCCTGGTTTGGGACCTGCACCGTCTCTGACCGCAAGACCCTCCAGCGTATTGTGAGGACAGCTGAGAGGATCATCGGCGTCTCTCTCCCCTCCATCACAGACATTTACACCACCCGCAGCATCCGCAAAGCAACCAGCATTGTGAATGACCCCACCCATCCCTCACACGAACTGTTCTCCCTCCTGCCTTCGGGAAGAAGGTACCGCAGCATCCGGTCCAGCACGACCAGATTCTGCAGCAGCTTCTACCCCCAAGCCATCAGACTCCTCAACTGCAGAGACTGAACTGATGGTTTTTTGTACATGCAAACACACTCTTACCCCACTTACCCCAGAAAATGGAAAGCACTAAAAACCCTACTACCTCACTGGACTCTATTGCACACTGTGTAATAGAGGTAATTACTACCTCACTGGTCTTTTTTGCACACTTTTTGCACACTGCATAATTTGCACACTGTCTTGTTATTTATTATTCTTTGTCTGTATTGTGTTGGATTGTCTGTCTGCACTTTTGTACTGTTGCACTTATTGTTCTGTCTACACTGTGTTTATGTGCACCATGGTCCCTGGAGGAACGTTGTTTCGTTTCACTGTGTACTCTGTATATAGCTGAAATGTCAATAAAAACCACTTTGACTTTGACTTTGACTTGGTAGTTTTGTTCACCTGTCAAATCACAGAGTTTCCTCCAAACAATTTCAGATACAACTCGACATTTGGCATGAAACCGCCCAATCTGGCAACAGAGCGAGCCGGTGTACGCTGCTATTTTTAAGGTTTTCTTCATGTAGTTCAGTAATGTGAGGATCGTCTTCTAAACAGCGTAAATATAACAAGCATATAAATAACTTAATGATCAGCTCAGAGCTTCACTATCTTTAATTCAGAGCTCAGTTCAGTGTGTTTATGGAGTTTTAAACACGGCTCAACCCCCTCTCTCACCTGTGTGTTTATGCGACCGGTGCTGGCGCATGATAATGATGAGGGTGTGTCCAAATTCACTCCCGTTTTACAACTAATTAGTGAACTTATTAGTATCTCCCTACATAGCGCAACACTAATGAGGGAGTAGGGAGCCATTTCGGTCACAGCCTGGGTTTTGCATATTATGCTAAATAGCAAAAAATCTAAGTGGGCGGAGGGAGTTATGAGGCCTAACGTCATGACCTTAGCGCCCATAGCGCCCCGTTGAGGCCGATCGGGCTCATCTTTTAAATCTGAGTAGCGGTACTACCATATGACCAAGTCTCAGCCCTGTAGGCCTTACGGTTTCTTCTGCCCGATCACTTCTATGGCAGAAAAAGAATAAGAACTATAATCAGAACAATTACACTACATGCTCAAACCCCTAATAAAACAGAACTTAAAGAAATTATTTATTAATCTCCCTGTGGAAATTAGACTGTTCCAGGAACTTTTATACAGGTTGAACTGGCCGTCCTGCAGCATGTCACACATGATGAGGGGATGGACGTATGTGCTGAATATTGTGATATTTATATTTATTAAATCAAAACAGTAAACAAAACGTGGGTAACGCAAAAAACTCAGAACTAAGAAAACTATGAACAAAACTAGATGTAACTAAATAAATAAAACACAGAATAACTATAATAACACTAGAAACACAAAATTAACAAACTTGGTAAAAGTAAGACAACAAAACAACAGACCTGGATTCAGGGACCACAGAACACAAAACTAGAATAGACGGAAAACAAGGATAGAAAAGACTCCACACTGCAGTTCAAACAGAGGGGCTTAAATACAATGAGAAACACCTGGGCTTGGATGACGAGGGGGCGGGGTTACAGACAAGACACAGGTGAGAACACTAATTGCTAGGGCAGGGTTGGGGCGGAGCTAGGGCGGAGACAGGTACAAAAACCCAACAAAAGCACATGGCTGGGAAACACATGACAGGAAAACAGAGGGGCAGGAGCACAAGAGACCAAATGAGGGAGAAACAGAAGACAGACATGGGCTAAACTGTGACACAGCATTACATGACCCGATCCTCCATAACCCGCCTTTCCATATTAGCCACGCCCCTCTCCTCTCCTAATGCAAAAAGAAAAAAGCGCAAAACACAAAGAAAAAGTGTTGTTGCACAAGATTCATTCTAAAAAACATATTACAAGTGAAAAAAGGTAACTCATGTTCTCTTCTTTGTTTACAATATCAGATTTTTTTTTCTCTTCAGCATTAAAGACCCCAATTTGACTCCATAGAACGCGAGCCTGACTGACCCGAGGCCTGAATTTGGGCCGGTGAGAATTCTCTCTGCTTTCCTGGCGCGCTGTCGGGTTCGGCTGGAGAAAACGGTCTGTGACTGATGTAGAACTATGTTCAATGTAATAAAACACACTGTGATTTTTGTGCTGATCCAAAGTTAGAGCTCATCCGCGAGTTTAAAGCTCTGCAGGTGGATTAATGCATATAAATCGTGTGCGTTTTCCTACAGGACAAACCATTCAAACATGCAGATGAGCTCTCCACACCTGATTAAAAAAATCACACCATGTCTGTCTGACTTAAAATTACGACAGTGTTTAAGGGCCATACAAGAAATCTATAAAAACAGTTCACTTCGAGAATAAAAGATGTAATATTACGAGTATAAAGTTGTAGTACTTTAAGGGAAATGTGGTTCTAACTGCGTGGGTTGCTGTTTAAGAGCCGAGCACTGAAAGGGGCATTTTCCGCTCATTATCTGTTACAGGGCCAATTGCCATTTATTTATTTATTATCTACATTTATAACGTGCAGATTATTATGTAGTGTTAGTTAGCAGGGGCGGATCTAGCCATTTTGGGGCCCTAGGGGCCCTCATTCTTAAAACACACACAAAAACCAAATAACTAGAGATCGGCCGATTTTCAGCCAAAATACGGTATCGGCGATCAGCCTCTGATTTTAGCCGGTCTGATTCAGGAGTTTAGGGTTAAGCAGTTTATCAGAGCTGTGTGTGGATGAAACTGGTGAAACTGTTCACTTACAGGAAGCTGCAGTTCCTCATCCAACCACTAGTCAGAGCTGCAGCAGCAGCAGAACAAGCCTCGCTGTCTTTACTGAGTCAGAGCTACAGCCCAGCCACGGGCTACAGGGCTCAGCTGAGCCAGTCTAGAGCGTTTTTTACAGTTATCTGTGTATGAAATAAAGGTTTTAACCCCACTAAACGGATAATACAGCTCTCTACAGTTCATCTTTCAGCCCAAGCAGCTAACAGCAGCAGTTTAGAGCAGCCGTCACAGAGTCACTGCTGGGATTACATTATAAACAGGTCAGTTAGCGCGCTGCTAACCTCAGGATGTTTATAACTACGGAGTTTAGAACACACCACGGCTGCAAGGTTAGACTGTTGAAGGCTACTGAGGACTATTAAAGGCTATTGGAGGTTATTGAAAGGGTTATTGGAGCAGAAATCAGTACAGGCTGGTTAGATAAGTGATTCACGTCCTTTACTGCGGTGAAACTGTGACTAGCGCTGTCACAGTGATGTTTATTAACATCATTAAAACAGATTTTGTCAGGTATTGTCTTATAAATATTTACACAGAACTTATATCTCTCCTGAAAAGCGTTTATTTTGGTCAGTAACACTCTTACTAGCAGTGTAAATTACCAGTGTTTTCTGAGGCGTGGATGTACGTGTATGTTTCTCAGGAACCGTACAAGCTATGAAGCTCTCCTTTGACATGTATCATCTATGGCCTATGTCCTAATGTTTTACAGAAGGAAAATTTGATATGCAAATTTTTGCAATCGTTATTAGCCAATCAGATTCCAGCAAGCTTTTGACATGCTAAACAATGACCAATCAGGACGATACTTATACCCTACATGTATCTCAGGGCCTTCTATCATCCATTAAAATATGGCGTTGATTGGCCTCAAGGGGGTGCTATAGCAGAAAATCAGTTATATCTGAAGGTACAAGTGGCCTGGCCTTTACAACTTTGTAATTACATATGTTTACCAAAAATGCAAAGATTTTCATCAGTGGCCAAAAGAGTAAAAATTGCTCTTTTCGAACTTGTCTTTAAGTCCTTAATCAATCAAAACAAATTTGGTCTTGATGCAATCTTGAGACCGTGTAGGTAAATAATTATCAAAAAAAATCTTGACATTTTAACTATTTGAGGCCCATAAACCTTGATCAAACATGTACGTGAAAGCCTTTTCAGAGTTATTTGGCCAAAACTCTGTCAAAGTTTAAAACATGCCAAAACTGTTGAAGCTACTAATTAACAATGACATTTGAAGTACATGTGCCAAGTATGAGCCAAATAAGTCTTCAGTAGGCTCTACAGTGAAAAAATAACTATTTTCAATTTATTCTATTTATCGCTATTTTCCAACCTAAATGGACAGAAGTCAGGAACCTTTGACCCTATCGACACAGAAATTGACATACATATATAGACTGATATTGTGATCTTGATTGCAAATTTTGAGCCAAATCAGATATTTTTTGCCTCTAATATGGCCAAAGAGCAACAGCCATTTTGTAGGCCATAAGCCTGTATTATCACTTTTTTCAAACCTAAATGGTCAGAAGTCAGGAACCTTTGAGCCTATCAACACACAAATTTACATACATGTATATACAGACCACTTGATCATGACTACCAATTTTGAGCCCAATCGGACTTTTCTTCTCTTTTTAATAAATAGAAACACACTGATAGGGAATGTTCTGTCTTTCTGATAGAGTGATAGATTTCCAGCAGGTTATATGTGGTCTCTTGCTGCGCTCTGGTGGTCATTTGGTGAAACAGCTACAGGTGAATTATTCTAAATTAAAGCTCTGCTGAACTTATTCAATCTTGCTTGTCTTGCTTAATTGAACATATTTATCCTTCTTGTTCATGCTGGTCAGCCGCCTGGGTCATTCTTGTTTATGCTCCACCCACTTAATTTTTTTTTTAAATTTGCATAATATGCAAAACCTACTTTTGAGATCTTGTCCTTGGATCCTTGACCAATCATGACATGTTTGGTGTCAAACAGTTCAGCAGAGCTTACTCCTCAATAATTATTAAGAAAAATCTTTACATTTATAAACAATATGGCCGCCATATGCAAATGAGTTCTACCATGGTGCAGTAAAATCTCTTTAACACTTATAACTTTTGAATGCTTAACCTGACACTAATACCACTTCAGTCCTTTGATCATTACATGATTCTCAGATACCCTGTCAGTTTATGTAGACATACAACCCCCCAGGGGGCGGAGCCAATGCTCGATAGCTGTTTCTCTAGAACCATACAAGCTATCAAGGTCGTCCTTGCCAATTATCATCTATGGCCCATGCACTAATGGTACACCAAATGAAAATTTGATATGGACACTTTTGTGGTCACTATTAGCCAATCACATTCCAGCAAGCTTTTGACAGGCTGAATGTTAATCAGGTCAAAACTTATGTACTATTATTGATATTATTGGTTATTAATATGTGCCCTTGTCATGCCTCACTGCTAGGCTCTCCGAATGCCCACTAGAGTGCAGCAAGAGACCACATAAAACCTGCTGAACACTACAGCTCAATTTATCAATGCATTTCAACTAGTTTACTCACACCACTCATCTAGCATTGTCATTATGGTCTTTATGGTCACGCTGGTCACCTAGCTTGGTTATGCTGCCCATCCAGCTAGGTCATTGTGGTCATTCACATTGGTCATTATGGTCCTGCTGGTCATTCAGCTTTGTCATCATAGCAATGCTGGTCATCCAGCTTGGTCATACTGGCCAACCACCTTTGCCATGCTGGTCATCCAGTTTGGTCATTATGGTCTTCCAGCTTGGTCAATATGGTCAACAAGTTTGTCATCTAGATTAGTCATGCTGGTAATCTAGCTTGGTCTTCACGGTCATGCTGGTCATCCTCATCCAGTTTGGCGATGCCGGTCAACCGGCAACATGTTTTAAGCCTAACTGGCCTCCAGGGGTCTCTTTGCCTGTAACGCTCGAACCCCGTAAATCGCCGCTTGCGGCTATATTTATTATTATTAGGGGTTCGAGCACGTAGTGCTAGAAACCCTATTGTAATTGTTCTGATTATTAGGGGTTCGAGCACGTAGTGCTAGAAACCCTATTGTAATTGTTCCGATTATTATTCTTATTCTTTTTCTGCCATAGAAGTGATCGGGCAGAAGAAACCGTAAGGCCTACAGGGCTGAGACTTGGTCATATGGTAGTACTTCTCACCGCTACTCAGATTCAAAAGATGAGCTCGATCGGCCTCAAGGGGGCGCTATGGCGAAGGTAAACGCGTTAGGCCTTGTAACTCCCACGCCCTGATAGCTAGAGCAAAAATTCTTGCATTATATGATTCCTTGGTTAATGGCAAATCAAAAAGTTCAATAGAACCACTAAGCTCCGCCCACTTAGATTTTTTGCTATTTAGCATAATATGCAAAACCTACTTTTGAGAACTTGTCCTAGGGTCATTGACCAATCCTGTCATATTTGGTGTCAAACAACTCAGCAGAGTCCCAACCTCAATAATTATCGAAAAAATTGTGAAATTTGTAAACAATATGGCCGCCATATGCAAATTAATCTTACCGTGGCACACCCAAATTTACTCTAACAGCTGTAACTTTTGAATGCTTAAACCGACACTAATGCCACTTTACAACTTTGATGCCAACATGATTCTGAGGTAGCATGTCAATCTGTGTAGACATACGCCCCCAGGGGGCGGAGCCAAAGCTAAAAATCATTTCTCAGGAACCGTACAAGCTATGAAGCTCTCCTTTGGCATGTATCATCTATGGCCTATGTCCTAATGTTTTACAGAAGGAAAATTTGATATGCAAATTTTTGCGATCGTTATTAGCCAATCAGATTCCAGCAAGCTTTTGACATGCTAAACAATGACCAATCAGGACGATACTTATACCCTACATGTATCTCAGGGCCTTCTATCATCCATTAAAATATGGCGTTCATTGGCCTCAAGGGGGCGCTATAGCAGAAAATCAGTTATATCTAAAGGTACAAGTGGCCTAGGCTTGTTATTATACAACTTTGTAATTACATGTGTTTACCAAAAATGCAAAGATTTTCATCAGTGGCCAAAAGAGTAAAAATTGCTCTTTTCGAACTTGTCTTTAAGTCCTTAATCAATCAAAACAAATTTGGTCTTGATGCAATCTTGAGACCCTGAAGGTAAATAATTATCAAAAAAATCTTGACATTTTAACTATTTGAGGCCCATAAACCTTGATCAAATATGTACGTGAAAGCCTTTTCAGAGTTATTTGGCCAAAACTCTGTCAAAGTTTAAAACATGCCAAAACTGTTGAAGCTACTAATTAACAATGACATTTGAAGCACATGTGCCAAGTATGAGCCAAATAAGTCTTCAGTAGGCTCTACAGTGAAAAAATAACTATTTTCAATTTATTCTATTTATCGCTATTTTCCAACCTAAATGGACAGAAGTCAGGAACCTTTGAGCCTATCAACACACAAATTTACATCCATGTATATACAGACCACTTGATCATGAGTACCAATTTGGAGCCCAATCGGACTTTTCTTCTCTTTTTAATAAATAGAAACACACTGATAGGGAATGTTCTGTCTTTCTGATAGAGTGATAGATTTCCAGCAGGTTATATGTGGTCTCTTGCTGCGCTCTGGTGGTCATTTGGTGAAACAGCTACAGGTGAATTATTCTAAATTAAAGCTCTGCTGAACTTATTCAATCTTGCTTGTCTTGCTTAATTGAACATCTTTATCCTTCTTGTTCATGCTGGTCAGCCGCCTGGGTCATTCTTGTTTATGCTCCACCCACTTATTTTTTTTTTATAAATTTGCATAATATGCAAAACCTACTTTTGAGATCTTGTCCTTGGATCCTTGACCAATCATGACATGTTTGGTGTCAAACAGTTCAGCAGAGCTTACTCCTCAATAATTATTAAAAAAATCTTTACGACTTCCGGTATGGCGCCGACACTAGCAGCAGCTTAAGTTTCAGGCTCCCAGACGGTCTTACTCCCCCTTCAACAAATACTGAGGATTCAAGTAGATTTTTTTTTCTTTTTATGCCATGAAAGGGGGGCACAAGAGAAAGACAAGAGGAAATTTGGATCAAAACCCCAAAACGGACGACAAACCCTCGAATGTAAGTGAAAACGCCAGCGACGACGCTAGCAATCTCACCGAGTATCAAGCTATGGAAGCTATCCAAGCTAACATCATTACTGAGATAAAGGAGATCCGTTCGGACGTGAAAAAAGAACTCGGCGAAACTGTGCTTATGTTGAAAAAGGAACTGGTGGGCTTTAGAGAAGAAGTCAATCAGAAGCTGAACTCTATCAGATCTGACCTGAAAGAAATAACTGGTAGAGTCGAGGAGACGGAGCAGCGAGTAGCCGAAATGGAGGAGTGGAGCACCGAAGCTAAGCAGGTGCTCTCCCACACTTTGGAGCTCCAGGAGAGCATTCAAGCTCAGCTAACAGACCTAGAGGCGCGCTCACGCAGAAATAACATACGCATACATGGGATTGTGGAGGGAGCCGAGGGAGAGAATATGGAGGTATTTCTGGAAAAGTTTATCACAACAGAGTTGTCCCTCCCCGACGCTACCCTCGGTATACAGCGCTCCCACCGGTCTCTCGGACCCAAACCACCGCAAGGCTCTAACCCGAGGTCTAT
Source organism: Astyanax mexicanus (assembly GCF_023375975.1). NCBI lineage: Eukaryota > Metazoa > Chordata > Actinopteri > Characiformes > Acestrorhamphidae > Astyanax > Astyanax mexicanus. The sequence goes on from NW_026040055.1 coordinate 807,942, forward strand.
AGTGGTCTGTTTCCAGGAGTATAAAACCAAAGAGCTGGTGCTCCGCTCCGCTTGGAAAAAGAAGGAGATACACCATAGTGGCAGAAGGGTGTTTTTTGAGCAAGACTACCCGTCTGAAATACTGGGAAAAAGAAAAGCCTTTTCCACAATCAGGAAAGCGCTTAAAGAAAGGGGGCTCCGTTTCCAGACCATTTACCCAGCGAAACTCCGGGTCTTTTTGGACACCGGACCAATTGTTTACAACAGCGCTGCGGAGGCGAGAGAGGATCTGAAGAAAAGAGGAATAGACTCTCTTGAAGCTGAGGTCACTGAACGAGGCGCACACTCGTTGAGAATGAAAGATCTCTCATGGGAACCAGCGGGAGGAACATCACGCAGGCAACGCGAGGCTCGATTTAGGCATATTCAGGAGAAGCTGAAGGGATTCCGCCACCATGCCGATACTACACGAGAGCCCGCAAACATTTAAAGAACTGGATAGCTTCCCATAACATCTGGTAAAAGCACTTATTTAGTAACTTGAACACTTTGGACACTGAAATATAAAGCTTACGTGAGAATTTCCTGTTATAAGCCCAAACTTTGAAACTGACCGTATGTCTGGTGATTGATGTTTGCGTTTTATGTGCACTGTTCTGATGCCGAACGGCCAGAAATACCAGATCGCACAGGGAAGGGCCCCTCTAGGTCGTAGGGCTTCCCTTCCTAATTCAGAAGTTGAGTTCATACTTCAGAAATGGAAGTCACTTGTGTTAAATTTGTGTATTAGTCAGTTAAGTTTCCTTTTATGTTTCAGGCAGATTCATTGCTCAAAGCATCTAGTGATATTTAAATACTGTGGTAAAGAGTTTTTCATTTTTTGACAAGGGAAATGCATCATCAAAAATATAAAATAATTACTCTTAATGTGAACGGGTTACATAATCCTATCAAACGAAGTAAGGCAATATCTAAAATGAAAAAAGAAAAACATGATATAATTTTTTGGCAGGAGACACATCTTTCGAATATTGAACATGAGAAGTTGCGAAAAATGGGATTTAAAAACCTATATTATTCTTCTTTTGAAAAGAAAAACACAAGAGGGGTAGCTATACTTATCCCAAACAGAATTAATTTCCAGTTTTCATCACAGATTATCGATAAAGAGGGACGTTACATAATGGTGAAGGGACTTCTTGATCACAAAGAAATTACATTGCTGAATGTATACAGACCACCAGGTAGCGATAAAAAACTGATTAAGAAGATTTTTAATATGATATTGTTAGAAACATCAGGGGTGCTGATATGTGGTGGGGACTGGAATATTCATTTACACCCCTCCTTAGACTCCTCAAGTAGAATAAAGACTATAAACCCTGATGCAAAATACATTAATAAATTACTTAAAGAATCGGGTTTGGTAGATATGTGGAGGGATCTTCATCCACTTGATAAACATTTCACTTTCTTTTCCCATGCGCATTCCGTTTATACAAGGATTGATTATTTTTTCATGTTTAACTCAGACAGACATAGGATTCTGAACTGTGAAATAGGGATAAGAGACATTTCTGACCATGCAGGTGTATATTTAACATTACATTTGGATAATATGCCCAAGGAGACTGCATGGAGGCTTAACACCAGTGTTCTGAATGACCCTCAGTGTGTAAAATATATAAAGAAAGAATTTGAAGACTACATGATTAATAACAATAATGAAACAGTAAGCCCCAGCATATTGTGGGATGCCGCAAAAGCTGTAATTAGAGGTAAACTTATAATGTGGACAGCTCAAAAAAAGAAGGAAAGAGGAAAAGAAATTAGAGATTTAACCGAAACATTAAAACACCTGGAAAGTAAACACATGATACATAATGAAGCTAGTGTTTTAGATCAGATTCGAAATACAAAGCAACATTTAAATGAATTGTATGAAAATAAAATAGAGCAGAAACTGAAACTAATTAAACAAAATTATTATGAGAATGGCCCAAAATTCAAAAAAATATTGGCATGGAGATTGCGTAAACAACAAGCAGAGAGATTTATACAAAAAGTAAAGGACCCCCAGACTAATAAAATGTGTGACAAAATGGAAGACATACAACATTCTTTTGAAAAGTACTACACAAAGTTATATGCCCAACCCTCAGCAGCTGAATTAGAAGACACATTACAATTTTTGATGTCTTTGGACTTACCATCAATAGGAACTAAACAAAATGAAAAATTAACTCAGGAGATAACGGAAGAAGAAATAAACAGAGCTATATCAAGATTGAAAACTAATAAAATGCCAGGTGCTGACGGTTACCCATCAGAATGGTATAAGATCCTAAGAAAGATAATAATACCACTGCTTAAAGACTGCTTTAACTATGTACTCAAAGGGGGAGAGCCCCCACCATCCTGGAGACAAGCAATAATCTCAGTAATCCCTAAAACAGGTAAAGATATTACAGATTGTGGCTCCTATAGACCTATTTCTGTTCTAAATATTGATTATAGGTTATTCGCATCAATACTAGCAATACGATTGGAGGATATTATCCCAGACCTGATAGATACAGATCAAACTGGTTTTGTTAAAAATAGACATACCCAAGATAATGTGAGACGCACTCTTTACCTTATTGAGCATATGAAAAACAGTCACACTGACTCTTTAGTTCTAAGTCTGGATGCCGAGAAGGCATTCGACTCAGTTCGATGGGAATATCTGTATTTGGCCCTTGAAAAATTTGGATTTAATAACCAAGTGATTAGCTGTCTGAAATCTTTGTATTGCTCTCCAATGGCCAGAATTAAAATAAACGGAAATTTATCTAAACCAGTATCTCTTGAGAGAGGATGCAGACAGGGATGCCCACTTAGCCCCACACTTTTTACTCTTTTTATAGAACCACTAGCACAGACAATTAGAGAGGATAAAAATATAACAGGAGTGATTATTAAAAATACAGAATATAAGATATGTCTATACGCAGATGACATACTTTTGACACTAACTAAGCCTCAAGTGAGTTTACCTAAAATATTATCTCAGCTCAAAACATTTGGAACATACTCAGGTTATAAGCTTAATTTACACAAAACTCAAATTCTAACGTTTAATTATAACCCACAAGTAGGAGTTAACAAAAAACAAATGTTTAAATGGGAAAACTCTTCTATTAAATATTTAGGAGTGCATATACCTAAAGACTTATCTGCTATCTATATGCAAAACTATATCCCAATAACAGCCGAAATTAAGTCAGACCTTAACCGTTGGTCATCATTGCCAATGAACATGTCCAACCGAATAGATGTTATAAAAATGAATATATTACCTAGGCTGCTTTTTCTTTTTCAATCATTACCCGTGGAAATACCTCATAAACAGTTTTGTGAGTGGAAAAGAATGATCTCAACCTTTATTTGGGGGAAACAAAAACCAAGAATTAGATTACGAACATTACAACTACCCAAAAATCAGGGCGGAATGGCCGTACCCTGTTTAGAAGACTATTATAAAGCGGCACAGGTACGATTTCTGGTATGTTGGTGTAATTCAGACCTTGAGGCAAAATGGAAAGATTTAGAACAAAGTCAACTAGATGTACCCTTGCAATCTATATTAGGAGACAAAAACCTCTTAAAGAAATACTTAGTTAAAATGAAAAATTGGATTACGGTCCCTCTAAATATTTGGTATAAAGAATTGAAAAATTCAGAATTTGAAAGAAATGTACGAATTTTGCGCTGGGTAGCATATGACACAGAATTCACACCAGCGAAGCTAGATGTTAGGTTTAAATACTGGATAAATAGGGGTATAACATCATACTGCACAGTATTTGCCAGAAAGGATATAGAAAGTTTTCAGCAACTTACAAAAAAATATAGTCTGGAAAAACAAGATTTCTTTAGATATCTTCAAATGAGATCTTATTTTGAAAAAAACATTAAAACAGTGGGAGAGAAGGGACTGACTTTAATTAAAATATTTACTGACTCATACAAAGGGAACACCAACCGAGGTCTAATTTCTAGGATCTACTCATCATTACAGCTGGAAAAGGGGTTCTCCACAATGTATGTCAAATCAAGATGGGAAAAAGAGGCTAATATAATGTTAACTGAGGATGATTGGACAAACATATGTAGGACATTGTCTACTACCTCTAGCTCAAGTCTATGGAGGGAATTTACTTGGAAAAATATTTTAAGATTTTTTATAACTCCAAATATCAAAAAGGTACAAAGCAACAACCCTGCACATGGTCAGTGCTGGCGGATATGTGGCAATATGTCTGCTGGTCCTTTCCACATATTTTGGGATTGCCCAAACATTTCTGAATATTGGGTTGATGTGGTAAAGGAGATTAGATCAATACTCAATTACGATCTTGATTTCAATTTTAGTGTCATTTATCTGGGAAATGTACCAGCCGAATTAAGAAACTCGGATAGGTATTTGTTACAAATACTATTAGCGGGTAGTAAAAAAGCAATAACTAAAAAGTGGCTGAGTAAAGAATCCCCAACTCTTTCTGATTGGGTTGAAATTGTTCAGGAGATTTATGTCATGGAGAAAATGACCTTTTCAATAAGACAATCGGCTAAAAGATTTAAAACATACTGGGGAAACTGGAAATCCTACCTGGCTCTGAGCTGATTTACCTTATTGATTCATAAATTGAAATTCACATTTTAGACTTCTTTTTGTTTTGTGCTCTCACAGGACTTGCCTTTATTTTCTTTGCCTACTTAATATAAATATATGTATAGCATTTACATGACCCTTTGAAGACCCTTGTCAAATGCCTGATCTGCCTTCTCTGTTGTTTTTTTTTTTTTTTTTTTTTTTTTTTTTTTTTTGTTGTTTGTCCTTTATATGTTAAAAGACAATAAAAAATAAAGTTTAAAAAAAAAAAAAAAATCTTTACATTTATAAACAATATGGCCGCCATATGCAAATGAGTTCTACCATGGTGAAGTAAAATGTCTTTAACACTTATAACTTTTGAATGCTTAACCTGACACTAATACCACTTAAGTCATTTGATCATTACATGATTCTCAGATACCCTGTCAGTTTAAGTAGACATATACCCCCCCAGGGGGCGGGGCCAATGCTCGATAGCTGTTTCTCTAGAACCATACAAGCTATCAAGGTCATCCTAGCCAATTATCATCTATGGCCCATGCACTAATGGTACACCAAATGAAAATTTGATATGGACACTTTTGTGGTCACTATTAGCCAATCACATTCCAGCAAGCTTTTAACAGGCGGAATGTTAATCAGGTCAAAACTTATATACTATATACGGGTTATTTATATGCCCTTTTTATGCCTTGTGTTTTTTCAATTTAAGAACTGATGTTGTTTCACCAAATGCCCACTAGAGTGCAGTAAGACACCACATAAAACCTGATGAACACTACAGCTCAATTTATCAATGCTTTTCAACTAGTTTACTCACACCACTCATCTAGCATTGCCATTATGGTCTTTATGGTCACGCTGGTCACCCAGCTTGGTTATGCTGGCCATCCAGCTTGGTCATGCTGGCCATTCACTTTGGTCATTTGGTCAAATTGTGAAATTTGTAAACAATATGGCCGCCATATGCAAATTAATCTTACCGTGGCACACCCAAATTTACTCTAACAGCTGTAACTTTTGAACTCTAATGCCACTTTACAACTTTGATGCCAACATGATTCTGAGGTAGCCCGTCAATCTGTGTAGACATAGGCCCCCAGGGGGCGGAGCCAAAGCTAAAAATCTGTTTCTGAGGAACCATACAAGTTATGAAGCTCTCCTTTGGCACGTATCATCTATGGCCTATGTCCTAATGTTTTACAGAAGGACAATTTGATATGCAAATTTTTGCTATCGTTATTAGCCAATCAGATTCCAGCAAGCTTTTGACATGCTAAACAATGACCAATCAGGACGATACTTATACCCTACATGTATCTCAGGGCCTTCTATCATCCATTAAAATATGGCGTTGATTGGCCTCAAGGGGGCGCTATAGCAGAAAATCAGTTATATCTAAAGGTACAAGTGGCCTAGGCTTGTTATTCTTTTTTAGTTGTATACTTTGCTGTATCCTTTACAACTTTGTAATTACATATGTTTACCAAAAATGCAAAGATTTTCATCAGTGGCCAAAAGAGTAAAAATTGCTCTTTTCGAACTTGTCTTTAAGTCCTTAATCAATCAAAACAAATTTGGTGTTGATGCAATCTTGAGACCCTGTAGGTAAATAATTATCGAAAAAATCTTGACATTTTAACTATTTGAGGCCCATAAACCTTGATCAAACATGTACGTGAAAGCCTTTTCAGAGTTATTTGGCCAAAACTCTGTCAAAGTTTAAAACATGCCAAAACTGTTGAAGCTACTAATTAACAATGACATTTGAAGTACATGTGCCAAGTATGAGCCAAATAAGTCTTCAGTAGGCTCTACAGTGACAAAATAACTATTTTCAATTTATTCTATTTATCGCTATTTTCCAAACTAAATGGACAGAAGACAGGAACCTTTCACCCTATCAACACACAAATTTATACACATATATAGACTGATAATCTGCAAATTTTCAGCCAAATCGGACATGTTTTGCCTCTACAACGGCTGGAAAACTACAGCGATTTTGTAGGCCTCAAGCCTGTATTATCGCTTTTTTCAAATCTAAATGGACAGAAGTCAGGAACCTTTGACCCTATCGACACACAAATTTACATCCATGTATATACAGACCACTTGATCATGACTACCAATTTGGAGCCCAATCGGACGTTTCTTCTCTTTTTAATAAATAGAAACACACTGATAGGGAATGTTCTGTCTTACTGATAGAGTGATAGATTTCCAGCAGGTTATATGTGGTCTCTTGCTGCGCTCTGGTGGTCATTTGGTGAAACAGCTACAGGTGAATTATTCTAAATTAAAGCTCTGCTGAACTTATTCAATCTTGCTTGTCTTGCTTAATTGAACATCTTTATCCTTCTTGTTCATGCTGCTCAGCCACCTGGGTCATTCTTGTTTATGCTTCACTCACTTATTTTTTTTTAATTTGCATAATATGCAAAACTTACTTTTGAGATCTTGTCCTTGGATCCTTGACCAATCATGACATGTTTGGTGTCAAACAGTTCAGCAGAGCTTACTCCTCAATAATTATTTAAAAAATCTTTACATTTGTAAACAATATGGTCGCCATATGCAAATTAGTTTCACCATGGTGCAGTAAAATGTCTTTAACACTTATAACTTTTGAATGCTTAACCTGACACTAATACCACTTCAGTCCTTTGATCATTACATGATTCTCAGATACCCTGTCAGTTTAAGTAGACATACACCCCCAAGGGGCGGGGCCAATGCTAGATAAGTGTTTCTCTAGAACCATACAAGGTTTCAAGCTCAACCTGGGCATTTATCATCTACGGCCCATGCACTAATGGTACACCAAATGAAAATTTGATACATTCTTGTGGTCACTATTAGCCAATGACTTTCCAGCAAACTTTTTACAGGCTGAATGTTAATAATTTTAAAACATATACACTATTTGTGGATTATTTGTATGTGGCATTTTTATTTCTCACTACTAGGCTCTCATCAGGATTAATGTGGTTTGTATTTTTCAATTTAAGATCTGGTGCTGTTTCACCAAATGACCACTAGAGTGCAGCAAGAGACCAAATAAAACCTGCTGAACACTACAGCTCAGTTTATCAATGCTTTTCAACTAGTTTACTCACACCACTCATCTAGCATGCTTATTATGGTCATGCTAGTCAACCAGCCCTGTCTTTATGTTAAAGTTGGTCATCCATCTTGGTCATGCTTTGATGATTGGTTACTGAGAGATTAGGTACTGAGAGATTTGCAGTGTCTGACAGTTCGGCCTGGATAATAGTTTAATATCAATACATGGTGTGATAGAAATTCATAGTTTTTTTTTTCATTTAATTATTTAGAAGATAACATGAGACTAATTGTTTTAGTGAACTTCTAGTGTGAAAAGTACAGACACCGGGCCAACAGCAGTGCAATATACAGTATCGTTAACATGGAATTCAGAATGTTACCATAGGGAGTAACATGAAAATTAGCTATTGAAAAAAAGTAAATTATATCTGCATTTAATAAGAGCGGCACAAAAGCACATTTATGCTGAATGTCCACTAGAGGGTGGTAATGGATACATTTTATTCAGGTTTATTCAGTTTTATATGCTGCCTGTCCTTAGTTCACTGGTCCACTCCCTCTTAGTTCTGTCTGGCACCGATATTGATGCATTCCTGGTGGTGCGGTGTGTTTTAACATGTGTTAAGTCTGAAAATAGATCATTGCAGGAGAACTCCGCTCTCAGCGTTTTTTACCCATATTTTTACACCTTTCTGCTGCTCTGTGTTTATTTCACAACAGCAGTGCCTTTCTTTATAGTCTCACACCTTTTTGATTGTGTGTCCAGAAACCCTTGTATAGTATTGTAGTGCTCTGAAAACGTTCCTGTCCCTATTACTTAGTAAAAGTTTTAATTTTATATACACACTAACCCCATGATTGTTGACTTATGTTCAAACACGTCAATTTCACTGGTTCTGGCTTTGAGAAATTGTCATGTTTGAATATATCATCATGGTATTAGGGCTAATGAAAGCATCATACTTCTTTTAAAAAAACATGTGGGAGATCAGCCATTTCAGAAAGCCAAACAGGGTTGATGGATTTGCAATCAGCAGCTTTAGTGTGGGTTTACAAAACCAACGGCAATGTAAGGAAACTCATTTTTCTCCTAAAACAGACAAGATAACAACCTTTTGTCCATGCAGCTGCTTAGTGGACCAGTGTTCCTGATTGCTGGCTATGCATGAATTGTGATTTACGGGGCACCTAATTTTTAATAATACAATTAATACACATTTAGCAGTTCTAGTGGAGTAATGATAGCTTGCATGTTTGAGCTGAGTGCAGTTTTATGAAATAAATGATACTACGCTGGAATGTGTTGTGTGGCAGTTCAAATATGTTCTATTGTAATAAAAGACACAGATCTATTTAAATTCCCACAGGTTGGTATGTGAAAGCATTTACAAAACATAAAAAAGACCATTAGGTCTAGACAATAATTTAATATCAATACAGATAGAAAATGTTTCTATAAAGGCGATATGTTGTATCATTATTTCCTCATTTATAAGGTTACATTGCATTAGACTGAAGTTTAGTGTTGCTTTTAGTGTGCAGGTACAGAGCGTATGAAACGCAGCTAGCTTCTAACCAGAGATGCTATATGCATTATTATTTACACAAAATGCTGGAGGGTACCATAGCAAATGCTATAGTAACTTTTTAGAAATATGAAATACAGTGTTTAATACATATGTAATCATACAAATGTATGTAAACATTCAGGCTATACATCTATAGTGAGTAGAGGAATGCAGTCCACATTTAGTAAGAGCAGGATATTAATACATTTGTACCCACTGATCACTAGAGGGAAGTGAACACAAGCCTGTAATAAACACCATAGAGGAATTCCAAATAATCTCAAATTCTTCTTTATTAGAAGTTATTATAAAAATAATAAATATAAATGATATGTATATATATAAGATAATTGTGTGTCCTGGTAAAGTATGTTAGTGATCATTACAATTGTAAATAAAGGTGATTTAATGGATCACACTGTTCTTATGTTGAATGAAGATGTTATATTTATATATACATGAACAGTACTTTAATCCATCTGCTTTTTAAAAAGAATATTATTTAAAGACCATTTCAAATCTGTTGTTTTAGGATTTCTTTTATTTAATCATATATTCATTGTATCTACACAATCCCATATATAATTCAATAAACCCCCACCCCCCCCCCCCAACACACACACAATAAATAAATAATAAAACAACTTGTGCTATGAATAATAAATTGATAGAGCTTTGTGCAGGATATATATGAATATTACTGCTGTCCACACAAAACATCTGCCTACATAGTAACATTAGTGATTATTTTCCCCCACTGCTTCTGTTTATATTATATACATATTTCTTTACGGTTAGACAAATACCAATCTATGTTCATTGTGTAAAATATGACACAATTTGACTACATTTTGTTTCACATTGGGATTGTTTTTCCTTTTTTCTGTAAACTAACTATTTTGGAGACATGTGGTTTTGTTTGGACAGTAGCAAAATGAAATACATAAAAACATTAACAGGTATGATTAAACATTATTATATAGTGTACATAAAGACAGATGTATTGTTAGCATGCCAGCTTGAATACAGTAGTAGAGTTGGGAGTTGTCATAGAGTAATAGTCCAATAGTCCAAGTGCAAAGGATGCATCCAAGAGGAAATTAAAGTGAAGTAAGTGGAATACTTGTCCATGCATAGGTCGATGTAGTGTGAGTTAGCCTTCGCGATTACAGTTCAATTTGGCTATAATGAGTCATTGTCCACAGTAGAGCACCTGTTCCAGTTTAGACATCTGTTGTTCATTGTAGCATCAGCCTGGCTTAGTTGTCTTATTCACAGACTGGCAGAGACAGAGAGAAAGAACAAGAAGAAATGTGTGAGAAATAAAAAATATCATGAGAAAAGATTAGCTATGCAGAGAATTGTCTGTGTATTTAAAGTTACCTTATATGAGGAATGCTGCATGAATGATATCTTGGTGTGAGAGACTTAGGGGAATACAGCACACTCTGGGTATGATGAATCCTCACCCAGACTACTGCACCACTTCCAGTTTAAGCATCTTCTATTGACTGGAGTCTCAACTTGGCTTAGCTGTCACACACTGGCAACGTTGTCTCTGAGAATGAGAAGGGACAAGAAGACATGTGTGAGCACTATTAAATGTCATGAGAAAACAATTTCTATGCTGAAAATTGTCTATATATTTGACTTACCTTATATGAAGAATGCTGCAACTGCATGGATGATATCTTGGTGTAAGATACTGAAGCTTTTGGGAATACAGCACAGTCTGGGTATTATGACTCATGGCCCATACTGTTGCACCACTTCCAGTTTATGCATTCTCTGTTGACTGGAGCCTCTACTTGGCTTAGTTGTCTCATTTTCAGACTGGCAACCCTGTCTCTGAGAATGAGAAGGGACAAGAAGACATGTGTGAGCACTATTAAATGTTGTGCGAAAACATTATCTATACAGAGAATTGTCTATATATTTGACTTACCTGATATGAAGAATGCTGCAACTGCATGGATGATATCTTGGTGTGAGATACTGAAACTTTGGTGAATACTGCACACTCTGGGTATGATGAATCTTTGTCCAGACTACTGCTCCACCTTCAGTTTGAGCATTCTCTGTTGACTGGAGCCCCAACTTGGCTTAGTTGTGTCATTTTCAGACTGGCAACGCCGTCTCTGAGAATGAGAAGGGACAAGAAGACATGTGTGAGAACTATTAAATGTCATGAGAAAAGACTTCTATGCAGAGAGTTGGCTATGTATATCTAGTGACCTTTTATAAAGAATGCTGCAACTGCATATATATCATCTCTGGTGCTTGGAGTCAGTGGACAGCTTTGTGATTGTTGCTGTAATGTTGGAGGTCTTGGATGATTTTTAACAAGTGCATATATATTACATAACATACATTTACATATTATAAACAAATAAAATTTTAAGACATGCATAATTTGTAATATTAAATATATCTTGCACAAAGCTCTGTCTCAAAAAAATAAAATAAATAAAAACAAAATAGAGCTGAGGTGCCCTATAGTGATTGCCAGCAAATGATTTTTAGAAATCGACGCAGTACATGTAACAATATACACATTTTGTGTGTTCAAGTAACCCTCTGCAAGTTTTAGGGCAAACTATATAATTAAAGTAATATTAAGTACCATATTTTTCACACTATAAAGCGCACTTACAAATCCAGTGCTCCTTATGTATGAATTTTACCATTCAAGTATTAAGAAGCAGTGAAGCCATTCTGCTGAATACAGCATTATACAGTTTCAGTTTAGTTATTCAGCAGTATTAGCATTAGGTGCTAACTGCGCTAATCTTTAGCTTTTTGCCCGTTCAGAGGCGAGTATATTGGCCTGTAGCCAGAGCCTTTACAATGTTAAAACAAGCTACATGAGATGAACCGGTAGGTAATATCTCCCTGGTTTAATAGAACACGCAGGGTTCCTGAGGAAAGTCTGGACATCTAAGCTTACTGTAAAAAAAAAAACAGAAGTGCTTTACTCACCCAAATAAACAGTTTTCAGAGGAGAAATGTGTGTAGAATAGCGTCCAGCACTAGTTTAACTTATCTGACTCTTCAGATTTTTTGCTGTTGTAAGAATTAGTTTTGTTTGGTTAGGTTAGTTGCTCTGAATTAGAAGGAAAACATGTTTTTTTTTTTTACACTGTTTCTTACCAGTGTCACATAATGCACCTTATAATCCGGTGCACCTTAATATTTGTTGAAAGTGCGCCTTATAGTGCGAAAAATACAGTATGCTGTAAACCAGTTAATAGGGCACCTCAGCTCTAGCCTATACCCACTTCCCACAGGGGCCGTCCAGCTTTTTGTCATACCCCTGTCTCCCCCACCCCCACCCCCCCAGGTGGTGGACGAATCTTATGGGACTGCTCTCCATATACTAGTCATTACCTAACCTTTAATACGAGAAATTTAAGACAACACATTCATGATAGCTGAAATAAGTAGGCATTACAGAAACACATATACTCTCAATTGCAATGTCTTTAATATAGATATGATCAATTAAAGTGCCATTTTCAGTGGTTGCATCTTTCACAATTTGAGTGAAGCCATTATGCTGCATCATTTCACTCACTGTATTGGACACAAAAAGGTTTTCATTGAAGTCACCCATAATAATTTTTCCTCCTGCAAACGTGTCAATGACACTGATTACATTTGACAGCTTGTTAACAAATGCTTTTAAACTGTATGAAGGTGGTCTATACACAATTGCAGCTGTTGAGTTCAGGTGGGGAATAGTAAACTGCATGCACTCTGTGTTCATACAGGGTAAATCTGTGTTTTGTAATACACACCAACACCACCATGTTCTTTTTCTTTCAACTAAGCAAAGAGTTCCTCACTTTTGTCATATGAAACAGACCTTGGGCTGTTGCAGAATGAAAATCCACTTATTTGTAGATCATTTTCACTATGACTTGACTGTATCCATGTTTCTGTCATGCAAATAATATCAGCTTCCATATACCTTTTGTCTTGTTTTATGTCTTCCAGGTGACATGACAACCCTTGAACATTGTGCAGAAGTGCTTTACATGATAATGATGACCGATGTGTTTCTCTAAGTGGCTCCACAAATGCGGGCATAGTTTGCATGAAACTTTCTGTATCAGGTTTTGCATAAATAGCTGTTTCCTTGAAATCTTCTATAATGAGACCTTCCAGAGAAGTCACACGACTTAATGCCACATATGCTTGTCCAGGTGCAAATATCTTTTTAAGTGACAAAACAGCTTTATCCACAGTTAGACCTTGTACTTTGTGAATAGTGCAAGCCCAAGATAATTTCAGGGGAAACTGTCGTCGTATGCCACCACTTCTTGTGACTCTCTCTTCTTCTGGTTCAATTGGTGTAGCCTTTTCCAGTCCTGGGTTTAAGGATGGCCGTTTTGCTCGTAAGCCTCTACCAGCTCTTTCATTGTCAAATGTCACATATACTTTTGTTGGGAAATCTTCTCCAGGATTAAAATGTATATCACTAACTGTACCAAAAGCACCATTCACAAGTCCATCTGAAACATCAATGTTTTTAAGGAGCATGACTCTTGCATTAACTGCAATGTGAAGTGATCGTGAAAGACATGTCTTGCAAACATTGCTGTGGTGGCCCTTTACTTTTTGAAAGTGTCCAGTTTTCGGGTCTCTCTCATAATCTTGTGCTCGAATAACTATAGTATCTTTGCATGTCTTGTGAAGCATTTCTCTATTGTGGTCATCAACTTCATTATTTGTGGCATAAATATGCAAATTGGAAGTCATGTGTTCTTCACCAGTTTCACACTGTTTCAGCATACTTATATCTTTTTCCAGCAATGGATGTGACTTCTGTCGTTTCCTTAACCTCTTAACATGCCCTGGCCCGCCGGCGGGCCAGAAATCCGCATGAATTATTAAAATCATATTTGCTTGTGTTTATCTGAGTAACTGTAGGGTCAATATAGACAAGCTATATACCATTTAAAAGCTTAGAATCTCAGCTTTTCAGTCATCTAGGTCATTTTATCTTTATATATTCTCAAATATTAACTATTCCAGTGTTAATATACCTTGCAGACAAGATTTTAAGAAAAAAAATATAGTTATGATATGAATATTCATATTTTTCATAACGACATAGTTTACCAAACGAACGGGCAGGCTCTCAGGATTACGGGGATATACGCCTTTCATCTCTAAAGTGTACCGTTACTGAGTTACAGGCAAAAGAGTAAGTTTTTTTTAACTTCAGATTCATCTCATTGGAAAACCTGGAGCAGCGCTCTGAGGAGCCCCTCACCCCGCCCTCGCTGCTCAGACCCAAACACAGGCACTCACCCCGTTCAGCAGAGTGAGAGCTTCAATCCGATACCAAACTCGACCTGATACTCCTCTCCAGTCTGTAGAAATCCTCAGGAAAGCGTAAAGAGTGCTCCCAAAAAGCGGCGGATCATCTTCACTAATTAATTCGTATAAACTGAACCGTATGTCCGATCGCTACCGGTCCAAAACTTCCTTACTCCTCGGAACCTTACCTAGCGACTGTGTCGTCACGCAGACCTCTCGGCCAATCAGAGGCGGAGAAATGGAGTCAGGAGCGGCGATAGGCCGAATTTAACCGCTGTCGTCAGGCTCTGACCAGTCAAAGAGAGTCTTCTGCGAGACTTCACACTTCTGGCTTATTCTATGGCCCAGTAGAGAGCGTGTTAGGCCCATTTAGTGCAGGAAAGGTAGTCAGTCACGTTTTTTAAAGGCTTTTTGTCAGAATAGGCCTGTTCTTTGCTGAAAGGTTATTATTTACTGTAGGTCCAATATCTTTTAAACTATAAGACCTTTTAATTCCAAATTTTACAGGGTGAAAGTAGACCACTAATGGAACAAGTTTAAATGAAAAAATGTTTTCGACCACAAGAACTGACCAAGTTATAGGCTCTAAAACATGAATTTTAAAGTAAAATTTTGAAAAGCGCCTAGACTTTTTTGTTGTTTTTATCATATTCTGACCACTGGGGATCCATTTCAACATTTTTAAGTATTTCTAATAAAACTTCAAAGGCTTTTAAATAACAATACTTCATGAAAGTGTCTCTACTTTATATCCTGTTTGAGTATAAGGCCTCAAGATTTGTGTGTAAAATTCAGGCGGAAAATGGCAAAAACAGGCCTGGAGGTTACTGTGCGAATTCCACATCTTTCTGTCTCATTATCTGAGTCAACTCAGCCAAAGCAAAATGGTCTTGCCACAGATTCATTCCCACATGATCAGCATATAAAGCTTTACCCTTAACTGGATTGAGCTGATAAAAGTCTCCAACTGCGATGATAGAAACCTTTCCAAAAGGTGAATAATCTCCAGTTTGTTTGATCTGCCTCAGTCTGCCATGAACATATGCAAGGAGTTTGTGATCAACCATTGAAATTTCATCAATAATTAATATATCCAGGTTTCCCAACTTTGTTCTCAGAGAATTAATTTTCTCATCTCCCAGTGGTTGATATGGTAGCTTTACATCTGTACCAATAGCTAAAGGAGTATGTATTGTTGCAGCATTAATGTTATAAGCACTTACACCAGTTGGAGCTGTCAGCAACACACGTGTGTCATCAGGATTATTTGATAAGCGAGATAGGATACGATGTGCTTCATAATGTATTGCTTTAATCAGCATAGATTTCCCTACACCTCCAGGGCCTGATATAAACACATGAAAGGGTTCTGGAGTATCACCACGTGCCTTTTGTAAACACCAGTGTCGGATTTTATAAAATATCTGGGACTGTGTCTCATTCATTGAACGTAGTAGAGCCATGGCTTCTTCCTTTGGCATGTTATGAGAATTATCCTGTAATGAATAGATTTCCTTGGGAAAAAGGTCAGGTATGATGACAAAGTTGTGCCCACGCATCTTCCATTGGACCATGTGCATCTAGGTCTTCCTGAGCTTTGTCTATGGAGTCACTCTCTTTTTCAAACATGGCCATATTTGTGTCTACTGTGACTTTCACTGAGACAAGTTCATTATCAGAATATTTCACAGACCCAGTTTCATAAAACTCTTGATATGTCTGGAAAGTGGATGAATCAAAGTGGAGCAGAATCATCAATCAGCAGCACAATGTCACCAACTGCAACATTACGCCTTGGGTGCAGCCACTTTTGCCTTGGTTGGGTGGTAGACCCCATGATGTGGGATGTACCACATCCTTGCTTCATCTTCCTTGTTGTCGAGCTCGTCTTTGGGAATTTTCTCTGCATAGCCCTTCTCAAGCATGTCACTCATGAACTTGACGTATCCTGACAGAACTGCCAGACGGTTCGAATGGTGTATGACATGACCGCATTCGATGAAATATGGACGAACGATAAACGCAAATATGAGAGTTATGAATGATTAAAATCATAACCAAGGCATATTTCGCCCTAAATGTTTATTTTCTGAAAGGATATTCCGCTAAATAGGCTAAATAGCTCAAAAGCAGAGATTCTAAGCTTTAAAATGGTATATTGGATGTCTATATTGAACCTGTAACTGTTCATAACTATTCAGAAACACAGCCAGTTATGAAATATTAAATATTTCTGGCCCGCCGGTGGGCCAGCGCGTGTTAAGAGGTTAACTTTACTTAGAAGTGGGCGCTAAAAAGAAACAGTTTGTGCTATTACCCCAGAACGGGTGGAAAGGAAAGTTTACCGGCACCTTGTTCTGGCCACGGAGCTACAGTGGAAACTAGCTACCCTGAGCCACAGCCGAGAGGCAGTACGGCAGTCAAAGGTAACCGCGCGCTAGCCCAAGAGGGGGATCTTTTTCTGGCGTGGGTGAGGAATTCTGCACAACAGAGCGCCGTGTACCACATAAAATCGAGGTCAGTAAACACAAGCAAAATCCAT
Source organism: Astyanax mexicanus (assembly GCF_023375975.1). Lineage (NCBI taxonomy): Eukaryota > Metazoa > Chordata > Actinopteri > Characiformes > Acestrorhamphidae > Astyanax > Astyanax mexicanus. The sequence continues at coordinate 825,085 of NW_026040055.1, forward strand.
ACACATTATAAGGCGCAATGACGATTTTTGGGAAAAAATAAGTATTTTAAGTGCGCCTTATAGCCCGAAAAATACGGTAATAAAAACTTGTTACTCATCTGACACGACTCAGAACTTAATATTTGTCTTTATTAATCGTCACAGGTATTTCCACCACAATTGTCATTTCAGCTATATACAGAGTACACAGTGAAACCAAACAACGTTCCTCCAGGGACACTTTGATTTTTCTTTTTATGATTAGCTTTTTCATTTTAGATTTGACAATGAAATATCCGAATGGCAATGAAAATGAAATGGCAAAAAGCCTATTTAATTTTTATTTTGTCACGTATGACCCATGCTCAAGTGAAAAATTAAACTGCAAATGAAGTGATTTAATTCTGTTTTTAATTTTGTCATAATATTTTCACACATGTTTGGGAAAAGAAAGAGCAAAACGGTATTTGCATTTTCATTTTAGTGTTTTCATTTCAGTTTTATTTTTGGCAGGATTTACCTCCCATACAGCAAGTGTTTCCACTGCAATACTCCTTTTCACCAACAGGAAATTTCCAAAAACACAAAGAGATTGGAATTAGTAAGAAGATTGGAAATCAAGACATTTTGATAACTCTACACAGTTTGCAACCCTTGCAATACACATCATAAAATGTTACATAAAGTATTCCCCACAATGCACCTCAGTGAAGAGTAGTATTAGAAGCTGCTGACAATCCAGAGCCGGGACCAGGCCGCAGACAGAGAGGCTTAACCGACCGTCTGCGAGCTGCAAAGAGACGTTACCTAGATACCAATGTATTCAGACTGTCTGTCCCCCGAGTCAAACAAAAACATCAAAAAACTAAAACAGTAAATCTAAATAACTTAACTTATATTAAACAATCATATCCAGACTGTAGTACTAACATTTCAAGCCTAAAGATTGGTTTACTTAATATTAGATCTCTGAATTCAAAAGCAGTTCTAGTGAATGAAATGATAACTGATCAGAAATTCGATGTTCTGTGTCTGACAGAAACCTGGATTAGGCCAAATGAATATGTAGCATTAAATGAAGCCACCCCTGCAGGCTATAATTATATACACAATCCGAGATTGTCCGGTAGAGGAGGTGGGGTCTGCATATTTTTCCAAAGTCCCTTAGTTAGCAATCAGAAACACTATGAAAATTTCACTTCTTTTGAGCTTCTTTACACCAGTATAATTAATCCAGTTACAAAAAAGAATGCATTTTCCTTAATTAATATCTACAGAGCACCAGGGCCCTATTTAGAATTTTTAAAAGAATTTAGTGATTTTGTCACAGATTTAGCAGTAAGTAATGATAAAGTGATTATAGTGGAGACTTCAACATTCATTTCGAAAAATTGGATGATCCATTAAAAAAGGCATTCACATCGATTTTAGACTCAGTTGGTATTATTCAAAATATAACAGGACCTACTCATTACTGTAATCATACTCTGGATTTAGTTTTGACCCTGGGTGTGAGCATAGATAACCCGAATATTCGTTCTCAAACCTCCGCAATTTCAGATCATTACCTTATTTCATTTAAATTACATCTTAGTCATAATATACGTACATCCCCTAGCTACTCTGTAAAACGTTCAATTACGCCTTTTACAGCCCAACAATTTACAGATAAGCTTCCAGACTTATCAACTCTAATATATTCTCCTATAGACCCAGTAGAACTAGACAAACTAACCGAAGGTTTAGAAAATACCTTTCGCTCTACCTTAGATGTTGTAGCTCCCCTTAAACACAAAATAGAGAGACAGAAAAAGCTCGCACCGTGGTACAATGATCAAACTCGTACCTTAAAGCAGTTAGTACCAAATTTAGAACGTAAATATCGATCAACTAAACTGGAAGTGTTTCACTCTGCGTGGAAAGACAGTCTTGTTAAATATAGAAAAGAACTAAATAAAGCCCGCTCAGCGTATCTGGCCTCACAGATCGAGATTAATAAAAATAATCCTAGAGTTCTCTTTAGAGTTATTTCCAAATTAACTAAAAACCAGGCAGGTACTGAACCTCAGATTCCAGCCATTCACACCAGCAACGATTTTATGGTCTTCTTCAATAGTAAAATTGAAAACATTCGGGATAAAATTAAACAGATAAATATTACATCCTCTCTGTCATCTGGTCTGGCTGATCTAGAACAAAACCCTGTTACTGAAGTTAGGTTGGAAGTCTTTAACCCACTTCCACAGCTAGAACTAGAGAAAATTATCTCCTCTTCAAACAGCACAACCTGCACACTTGATGCTGTTCCCACAAAATTACTAAAACAGGTACTGCCAGATATAATTAAACCTCTGTTAATGATAGTAAACTCATCGCTCACCCTGGGCCATGTACCCAAAGCCTTCAGCTGTAATTAAACCTCTGATCAAGAAACCAAATCTTGATCCTAGTGTACTGTCTAACTATAGACCTATTTCAAACTTACCCTTTATTTCTAAGATATTAGAAAAAGCTGTAGCCCAACAACTTTGCTCTTACCTGCAAAGAAACCAGATCTATGAAAAATTTCAATCTGGATTTAGGCCTTATCACAGCACTGAGACAGCTTTAGTTAGAATAACAAACGATCTACTTATAGCTGCCGACCAAGGCTGTGTTTCCCTACTCGTACTTCTGGATCTGAGCGCAGCCTTTGATACAATAGATCATACTATCCTTTTAGAAAGACTAGAGGACATGGTCGGTGTAACCGGAACTGCCTTAGCATGGTTTAAATCGTACTTAACCGATCGCTATCAGTTTGTGAGGATAAATGATATGTCTTCCAGTTATACCAAGGTAAGATATGGAATTCCACAAGGCTCTATATTAGGACCGTTATTATTTACATTATATATGCTCCCACTGGGCAAAGTTATTAGAAAACATACTGTGAATTTTCATTGTTATGCGGATGACACGCAGCTCTTCATATCAGCCAAACCTGATGACAGAGTGAGATTAAAGAAAATCGAGGATTGTGTAGAAGATGTAAAATCATGGATGTCGCACAACTTCCTCCTATTAAATAGTGATAAAACAGAAGTTCTCCTATTAGGCCCCAAAGCTGCTAGAAATAAATTATCAGACTTATTGCTAAATCTGGCTGACTTCTCAGCCACCCCTGGTTCAGCAGCTAAAAACCTTGGAGTTATCATAGATTCAGATCTAGCATTCGATAAACACATATCTAATGTTACTAGAACAGCTTTTCTACACCTCCGTAATATTGCCAAGCTAAGAAATGCCCTATCACTGCATGATGCAGAAAAATTAGTACATGCCTTTATTACCTCAAGGCTAGATTATTGTAATGCGCTACTGTCTGGATGTTCCGGCAGTAACTTAAATAAACTTCAGCTAGTTCAAAATGCTGCAGCCAGGGTCCTTACTAAAACTAGAAAATTTGACCATATTAGTCCAGTCCTATCAGCACTGCACTGGCTTCCAGTCAAATTCCGCATAGACTATAAAATTCTCCTGTTAACGTATAAAGCCCTACACGGGCTCGCTCCTGAGTATTTACAAGACCTCATCTCCTGTTATGAACCACCGCGATTACTTAGATCTCAGGGTGCTGGTTTATTAGTAGTGCCTAAAATTCAGAGGAGCTCTGCAGGAGGAAGAGCTTTCTCTTATAAAGCGCCTCAACTCTGGAATAATCTCCCCGAATATGTTCGGGACTCAGACACAGTCTCAATCTTTAAGTCTAGACTGAAAACTTACTTGTTTAGCTTTTGGTAATTAATGTTTTTTCCTTTAGATAAGGCTGCAGATTCAGGGGTTCATGGACAGAGGAAATTGTGGTAAACTGAGATGCTGGTGCTGTTGTTCTCCCACTGCACACGGTCACTCAGGTTTGTGGACGGTGGAGTGGGTGGATGCTGGTGTTTCAGGGTGCCTCCATGTCTATGTTACCTTCTGGCTCTCTGCCTTTAGTTAGGCTGTTTTATTTAGATCTGCCGGAGTCATTTGCCACACTCTGATAATGTTTTATATTCTCTGTTTTACATAAATCCAGTCAAAACTAATTCCATCTCTCTGCCTTCCTCCGAGTTACTGACTACCCACCTGTCTGACCCGATACCGCGGGATGTTGGACCCTCAGGCTCTCATGTCCTCTGTCTGGCCAGACTGGAAGTTTCTGAAGTCAGCTCTTCTCCATCCACCACCACAGATCAGCTGCTCATCATCCATCTTACTCTATAAGCCATTAGTGGAGCTGCTATACACCTGAATATATAAAACCGATGTGGATGTATGAAAGACTTTTTAAAATTAATTTAAAAGCCATTTGACCAGTGGTAGGATGGTCCCCCCTCAAATGTGAGTCTTGGTCCTCCCAAGGTTTCTTCCTCCTGCAGCTCTGAGGGAGTTTTTCACTGGGGGTTCTGTATTCTGTATTTTCTGTGTTTAATGTTTTGCCTGATTCTTTGTCCTGTAATCATGTTTCTGTAAAGCTGCTTTGTGCCAACACCAGTTGTAAAAAGCGCTATACAAATAAATTTGATTTGATTTGATTTGATTTGAAGCTGGCCCCTCATATAATCAGAAATGGAATAAAAATATTTCCATTGGTTAGTGCTACGTTTGTGCTGGTTTGTGCAGCAAAAATTAACGTTTGTGCTGTTATCATTATTGAGATATTAAACATTATATTTACTGTTATCGTTATTGAAATATTTAAAATAATAGGTCTTACTTGTTATGTAACACAGCCCCTACTCTGTGGCTAAGTTTTACCAAAGTGGTCTCATTGGTTAGTGCTACGTTTGTGCTACGTTTGTGCAGCAAAAATATATAAAAATATTTTTTAAATATTTTACACACACAATAAATAAATATATGCACAATAAAGCCTGTGCACTTTACCTATTATACTGACCTCACCCACTTGACCTACTACCATATAATATACATTCCCTTTAGAATGGTTTATTTAATAAAAATGCAAAAATAACTGTTGACATTACCCCAACAACAGACTGTCACCAGGCAAAAAACATTTTTAATTTACAGTGTAAAATGTAAAAGTTCTTATTTTTGGTTAATGTTCACATTACTCTTTCCAGAATTTGCCTTATTAAGATAGTAGTTTGCTATAATGAACCCCGCCTACGTGATGCGGGGAGGGGAACTGTGATGATGTTGCTTGGGGTACAGTTCAGAACAGCTTGAGACTGTTCTCAAGCCAGGTCCCCCCCGCGGCTAGGAGTAATGAAGATGAGGGTGAAGATGAGGGTGAAGATGAGGGTGGTGATGGGGTGGAGGCGGGTGCGAGGTCGAAATCACGTAGGTGAGCACCTGGAAGGTATATATATATAGGACCAGGGGGAGGAGTTCGGGAAATTGAGGCGTGGTTCATATCCCAAAATTTTGTTAATTCTTAACAACACTTAAATTATGGGCTTTATTGGGGGGCTGGGTAATGCCACCCATTAAATATTTTTTTTATCCAATAACTCTAATAACTAAATTGCACAAATATTTATTCTAATAGCACAAACCAGCACAAACACAGCAGTAGAAACACAACACCACTTTGATGAAATCTGGCTTTAGATGGCTTTTATGTGTTACATAAAAGGTAATAAATTAAATTGTTAAATATTTCAATAACGATAACAGTAAATATAATATTTAATATCTCAATAACGATAACAGCACAAACGTTAATTTTTACTGCACAAACAAGCACAAACGTAGCACTAACCAATGAGACCACTTTGGTGTGATTTAGCCACAAATAAGGGGCTGTGTTACATAACAGGTCAGAAATTAAATGTTTAATATCTCAAAAACAGTAAATATAATGTTTAATATCTCAATAATGATAACAGCACAAACGTTAATTTTTGCTGCACAAACCAGCACAAACGTAGCACTAACCAATGGAAATATTTTTATTTCATTTCTAATGATATGAGGGGCCAGCTTCACTGAGGTCCACAATGCTGCTAACACTACCTAAAAGGTGCATCTCAACAAAAGTGTATTTACCATTCTTACCATGACCTTTTTTATTATTTAATCTGTTAATTTGAATGAAAAGTCCTCACCTAGTCCTACTTCACTTGGGTTCAGAGAATGATTTAACGTGCATTAGTTAGCCTCATAGATCCAAGATACAAAACAAATTTTAACATCTCAATAAACAAAAATCATAAAGTAAAAAACTGTGTTGCTTATTAGTAGAGGTAGACATTATTTTAATTTGAAATTTGTTTTACCCTAAAACAATCTAACACACATTAATTCAAAACTCAATATGACATCTGAACAGCATATATTAATGTTAACATTGTGCCGTGTAATCCTGTGCACACTGTAACAGAAGTGAGGTGCACTGCCACCTAGTGTCCACATTAATTTCATACTCTCAGATGCAGACAATGGAGGTTATTTAAATTAACCTGCATTATGCTTGCTCCAAACTCAGCTATTAATTCATATGAAAACATATACTATGCTGATTAATCTATTTAGCAAAACTACATTGTGCAGCTTAACCTAGCCATGTATCCCAGCACAGACCACAAATATGTTAAAAATCTTCTGGAACATTAAAAAAATAATATACCTGTGACATTATTCTCCATTTTATATTATTAAACACATACAAAAATAAATATGTAAAATATTATAAAGTAAACCAGCCAAACTAATGTGGGTTCACCAAATTCACCCAACGGGGTTTTTGAATGTTTACAGATGATTGACTGACATAATGATTCTTTAATGCACTCAATCTCTGTCAATACATAATGTAGCACCATGTGTCAATTTACTACCTATCTAGATTTAACACCACTTCTGAAGGCAACTTCCCAAGTGGAGAGTTCTAGCGCTCAGATTTAAAAACAGTCGGCACTACGAGGGCGTGTCTGTATTTCCACTCACTGCTGTATGTGAGTATCAAACTAGTATATTATAGACAGTTTTGAGTTTGGTTTTCCAGTGTTGTTTTTCCACATGTACTTTATTTAAAGTAAGACCTGACCGGGTGAAGCTTTAGTTAGCTTTGGGGTTTAGCCGATATACCAGGTAAGCTACAAATGTTAGCCGAATATCCGAGTAGCAAACGCGGCTGCTGCGCTAAACTAGCGCCCGCTAACATGCTAAGCTAACCCCGCGCAAGTGTAAAAGGGTTAACTGTTACACAAAGTAATTTTAGATTAACCTGTGACTGAGTGATTTAATGTGTAAATAGTGGAATTATGATTGTGTTCTCCATTAAGCGCTGTTACTAATTCAGATTATTTGTCTCCAGGAATGAACGCGATTACTGGGCCAGGGATAGGGCTCTTATAGCGGAGAGCTAAACTCCACTAAGACCAGCTAGAGGCCGTGTTAGCTCCTTATGTGGAGAGTTTTTACTTTTAATCTAATTAAATTGTCTTTACTAACGTTATTCACAGTGCTTGTTGTATTTTTATTGTCACTATGCATATTGTATCTGAACGAGTGAGTATGGGTACATTTTACACTTTTATTTGCAAATAAATAAGTTTATGAAGCATGTTATGTTTTTGCTTTATAAAACTAAAATGTAAAAATAGATTAGCTGACTGTGTATGAATGTACTACTATGTGAAATGAAGTTTACTTTGATGGCTTCTGCAAACTGTTAAATTTTGGTTACATTACTCATTCATTTCTACAAAGCATCCAATCAGAAATCAATTCATCAATACATTTAATCATAAGTGCCATCCTGTGTTTTGCATTTCATTAATTAATTTAATAATCTGTGACTAAATGCTTTTCCTCGAAAAAAAAAACATATGGCACTATAAAGTGCTTTGCGTGTGTGTGTATGTATGTATGTATGTATGTATATATATATATATATATATATATATATATATATATATATATATATATATATATACACACACACACTCAATTTTCTACATACATTTATTTTCATTGTGCTCATATACTGTTGTTCTTAACACCGCTGTAAGCTCATACATTTATAAACCTATAAACATATAAAATATATGTATCTCAACATAGAATTCCAATAACTATGTGACAAACGTTAAGACTTCAGCTTTATTTAATCTTATTTAGAACTTGTACAAAACCATCCTTACTGTCTGATTTAGCACTAATACTCATGAATTATTTTAACTTACCTTGATCACTATGGAGTACTTTAGCCTCGTTTATATAGCTTTTAGGATAGGTACTAAATAAACTGTACTTATATTTATATGCATTTGAAAGGAACATTTTTCTATTCTATGATTTTCTATGAGTTCGTAGATGTAAGTCAGTACATTTTATAAAACATTCACCATTCACAAAAACTAGTACCATCCACAACACATGGACAAAGAATAATTTTAAAAATTAAATAAAAGGGTACTTCTGTAGATGTTTTTACTACAGGCATAGTCACAAAGCTGCTCTACACAGACAAAAAAAACACTGGCATACGAAAGACAAAATGCATATATTACTGCAATAAATGTTTAAAGTGTCTGTTGAGCAAAAATACATTATTACATTAACACTATTTGCCTTCACGCAACCATCTACTTAAGCAGCAAAAATATAAATCCTTCATATCATCTTAGACGTTTTGTATCAACACTCTTTAATCACCTTAATTTACATTAAATAACAAGTCTCTCTTTGACTTCTTTCAATAGTATGCAGTTAACTAGTCACACACTAATGCCTATTAAAATGATCATTAACAGGAAACAATGAAAGCAAACAATTCCCATTACCTACAAACCACTGGGTGTGAATAACTTGAAGCAAAGAAGCAAGTTTGACTTGAAGATTTATTTAAAAAAAATCTTTAGACACAACTTCACAAATTGTTTGTGCTTTATTACAACCCAATTTCAATTAAGATGTTGCGTATAACATAACTAAACAAAAAAGAATATGCTGAGCTTCAAATCCTTTAAAACCTATATTTAACTGAATACGCTACAAATACATTTAATAATCAAACAGAAACAGTTTTTGCAAATATTGACTCATTTTTATTTGGATCATGTTCTGAAAAAGTTGGGACTGCTGCAACAAAACACCTGTTTACAACATTCCACAGGTGAACAGGTTAATTGGAAACAGGTCAGCCTCTTGATTAGATATAAAGGCAGCATGCCTGAAACACTCCGTTCATAATGCCATTAAAAGATTCAGAGAATTTGAGTACAGGTAATCTTCGATCCCTCCTGTTGCAGTAAAAGCCATACATCAGTAACACCCATATACTCTCCTGCGACTGGTCCATTCCGTGACCTACAGCACGCAAACAAATCATTCCTTAGTTAAACTAAGTGAATGATTCAACTGATTCAGCTTCCCGATGACAGCTAGGAAGTCTTCCCTGGCAGCATCCAACACAGTCATGGCCTCCTTCGGAAAAAGAACAATAAACTATTATAAACTATTATAAACTATAATTAATTATTATTATTAAAACTGCACTGTGTGTCAAGTCTGTTATATTAATATTAAATAAAGATACTGACCTCTTCCTGGTCGTCTCCTTGCTGACCTGCTTAGAAGTCACAGTCTGGATGTTGCTCAGGAACAAGACGTAGTTCTGGCAGTCAGCGTGCAGGACTCTGTCTTCGAAGCACAGGTTAGTGCTGCCCACGTGGAACTTCAGGAACCTTAGGAAAGGAAAGAAGAAGGGAAAAGTCAGTCACACTTAAAAATTATTCAGAAAAGATTTCATATGAAATCAAATTTTAGCAGTGTGTAGCATAGTCTATATCAACAGTACACTGCTCACCTTTTAACGCTCTTGATGTAATTCTGCACCGTCTGCTTGCAGAGTCCGGCCTCTGAGAGCTTGAGGAAATACTCCCGGGTCTTCTCATGCTGACGGACAAACTGGAGACTGGCCTGCTGGGGGTCCATGTAGTACAGGAACCTGGCAACATTCTCCACCTGGAAAACAGCAGAACATAAGATATTTACTTTAAAACCTGTTGATGTTTAGATGAAATAGATGGACTAATGTGTCCTCTTATAATTATGTAATGACTAATATATTTGCAATATCAATTTTCTTACCTCCTGTTTGAAGTTTTCGTTCCACAAGTCACTCTGTAGAAACTTGGCGAATTTGGCAAGGAGAGAATGGTCAAGCGAGTGCTTCTTGTAGAGGCCCAAACTTGACATCCTTTCCCTAACGGAAGTTCCCTGCGTGGTGGGATCAGGGCTGGGAAAAAACACAAACAAAAAAAACAAGTATTAGTGAAGTTTTGCACTTCACGAGAAACACAGTGACCTCCTAAAAATCTAAAAGGAATGAGAAAAATCAAGGAACGTAAACACTCACCACTGATAGAGTTCCCCAGAGCTTTCTGAGCCGGACTCAGACGGAGCCTCAACTGGCAGTTGGGCTACAGCCGGAACAGCTGGAACAGCAGGAGCAACAGGAGCCGGGTCTTCAGTTGGGATGCCAACCACAGCCATCCCTCTGCTCTGCAGCTCCTCGATCATCCTGCGAGGAATAAAAGACATATTTACATTTAGCTTTCTTATAATAGAATAAGAAACGAACTTTATGATATTTAAAAGTAACCATTGTCAGCATCTTACCTGCCAACAGGGTCAGGGCTCTGCATGATCCTGGTGATGAGAGAGTACTCCCAGACACGGCCAGTACGAAGCAAATTGTTGGCAGCTCTCTTGGCAGATTCCACCACAGACCGAATGTCAGCTTCTGAGGAGTTCTTCATGCAGGATCTTCTGAGGTGAACTGGAAGGCTCCAATGAGTCTTCTTGCACATAGGACACAGGAGGAAGGTCCTATTGCTAGCTTTCCTGTTAGATAAAAACAGAAAAAAAGAGAAATAGACATTAGATATCTTCACATATTTATTGTCCCTGTAAAGCTAAATTTACATAGAATTGTTCAGCATTACGTAATCCTAAAACAAGTAAGGTTCCCATAGCATTTTCCTTGTAGCCAAGTCAGAGATAGTTTACTACAGTAAATCAAAGACAAACTTGTACTTACTCAGCAGAAGCAGCAGAAGAAGAAGAAGCAGCAGAAGAAGAAGCCATCTCAGACAGTCAAGAGGATTCCTGGTCACTGGAGCAGAGAAGGTCAAGGAGGTCAAGGAGGTCGCTGATCTTGGTAAGACAAGGATCAGAGGTGGTTTGGGAGGCTCAAACCAGCTGCTTATATGCTACTGTAAACAAAAGGACACGCCCCCCACTTGACTGGGGTATCACCTGGTTGGATGATGGCTGTGGTCCAGTGGGGGCCAATGAGGTGACAGGTTGAACTCTGAATTGAGGAACAAGCCATATGCTAATTAAGTCAATTCACAGGCTGGGAGACAGCAGGCTGGGTGAGGTGGCAGTGAGAGGCTGGGAGACAGCAACCAGTTCTCAACCTGAGAGTATGGTACAGGAGTTATTCCTACATATTTGGAGAGTACTCATCACAAGCTTTCCATAGGTACCAAATATGTGCATATATCTGGGTGTTACAGGTTGAGAAGCTGGGAACTGCAACCCTGGAGTTCCGGTTCCCAGCTTCTCAACATGGGAACTGCAACCCTGGAGTTCCAGTTCCCAGCTTCTCAACCTGTAACAGCTTCTCAAGCTTGTGATGAGTACTTTCCAAATATGTAAGAATAACTCCTGTACCATACTCCATGAGGTTGAGAACTGGTTGCTGTCTCCCAGCCTCTCACTGCCACCTCACAGGCCTCATGGGGGCAGGCCTCATTAGCATGGCCTATCAACTGGCCTGATGTGCCCATTTACAAGCTGGGAGCACAAGTCAGATGCTAATTAAGTCAATTCACAGGCTGGGAGACATTGAGATTGAGAGGCTGGGAACTGCAACCCTGGAGTTCCAGTTCCCAGCTTCTCAACCTGGAACACCCAGATATATGCACATATTTGGTATCTGTGGAAAGCTTGTGATGAGTACATTCACAATATGTAAGAATCATTCCTGTACCATACTCACAGGCTGAGAGATTTTAGGTCAAATTAGCCAATTTTTGCCAGGTTCAGAATTGATTCCGCCTAAATTGGTTAGAATGGCAACCCCTGTAAAATCTTTAATCCTACAGACATATACACATATGAAGTATTGCTGTAAAGCAGGGGGTGAGTACTTTCCAAATATGTAAATCATTCCTGTAACATACTCACAGGCTGAGAGATTGTAGGTCAAAATGCCAAGTTGATATCTGGGTGCTATAGGTTGAGAAGCTGGGAACTGCAACTCCAGTGTTAGCCCGATTCAGAATTGATTCCGCCTAAATTGGTTAGAATGGCAACCTGTGTAAAATCTTTATTCCTGAAGATATCTGCACAAATCTAGTGTTGTTGTAAAGACTAAGTTGAGTTATTTCCATGTAAGAATATGTAAGAAACATCCCTGAGAATTGCTCACAGGCTGAGGAATTTCCAGTCAAATGTACCCAAAGCGTTTTGTAGCATGAGAGCCGAGCAACAAAATTTGCATATTTAGCCATAAAATGTCCATTTTTCACTCAAACTGAGTGAGGAGTGGTTGACTGTAAAGCTGAAGTGTTCTTCCTTCACCCCAAAGTGTTATTTCCCATGTAGATTCCCATAGTGAGTTTTTTGACCCTCATCAAGCCAGGCGCGAGTGGCGAAACTTTTGCGATAAAACTGATTAAATTATGATTAGCTTTTCCTATCTAGCTAAAACAATTATGGGTGATTAATCATATCACAGACTTGAGGCCTAGCCTAAATTGAACGGATTTGCAACTTGCCTTCCCTGCTAAAATTTAAATATTCTTCCGAAAAATCTGGCCATACATGAGTTGAAACTCTGACCAAGGTCAAGCCTCAGATCAAAAAAAGATAAAAATGCCGTTGTTCTTCTTATGGCAGGACGGACGCACACATACCCGATTGAGTTAAATCGGAGAAGGCGTTCTATTTTTACTGATTTTTTTGTGGTACAGTGAGAACCAGTGAGTAACAGTGAGTGACACCCCAAAACAGTGAGGGGGTACCCCAGAACAGTGAGACACAGTGAGGGGGCACGTCACCGCTTAAGGCTCAACCCTGTGTGTTGTTTTTTTTTTATCAAAATTGGGGTTCGCACGTCATTTATGAATTATGAGTCATGCAACACGTGTTGCATAATTCGGATTGACTCTCGAAAAAAATTCCATATAAAACTTTTATGCTCATTAGATTCGCATCGAAAAGTTAGGTATAGTCACCGAATTTCGTTTTTCAGAGTTCAGGTCGGGGTCAGGCCCTGCAACTCATTGGTTGCACATGATTTTTTCTTGCTTTTAACAGCAAATGCACAGCACAGATGCATAGGGCTTGCTATTTTAGAGTCTTTGTGCTATCAGGCTTTGATCTAAGTTGTTTTTGTTTTTCACTTTTATACACTTTTTTCATTTTGCAACAGATGTGTTGCAGAGAGGAATGTCCATACTACTACTTTTCGGCGATTATTTTTTCCCTTACTTATCTCTACTTTAAGCTGCTGTTTTCACAAAAAGCCCACATTTTACACAATCCTCAACACGTTTGCATCATCACTTCCAACCTATTGGTTGCAGGGAACACTACAGTAGTGCTACATTTTGTGAAAACTTTTACAAGGTATGAGGGTAGCATTGGATAGGTCTTGACGTCCTCTACAACATATCTTGGTATTAATACAATTTATTAAGATTTCACAGAGTTACAGCTGTTCAAATGTAACATGACAGGTAATATATATACAGCTCTGTATCTCTGATTCTACCAAACTGTTACAGGCAGTCAGGATGATGTTGGAAAGCACTTGAATGCTTCTATAATCAGTCCAAGTTTCAGACACATTGGTTAACATTTTGGCACGTTAGCTCTGTTTATATGTGGCGCAAAAGTCGCATACTGTGGCCACCTGAAGTGCACTATTTTCGGCTACAGAAAAGCCATGTTTACCGGTCCATATCTCGGGCTCTGTACAAGATACAGACAAAACCCTCATGTCGTTCGATAGCCCTTGACATGCTCTAGTACCTGCTCTGTATTTTGCGATTAGACCTTTGCCCGCGATGATAGAACGTTTTGAATCTCGCCATATTTGAGGGTGCAGTTCTCCGCGGGACTGCTATACACATGGATGTTTATGGGCTCTTTAGAAAGGGCATTTCTCACGCTAAAAGTATCTTGAATTTCATGTGGATATGTTCAGTTTTCATTGAGTTACTGCTGTTCAAAATCGGTCACAGTGATACCTTTATTCTGGAAGTCTGCCACCCTCTCTAACTTTTTTGGTCATTTTAAACAAAAATTACTCTCCCTCCACATAAGTGATACCCGGACGCTTAGCCTCATTGGACAGGGAATGCCCTCGACTGTACTCTGGTAAAATCCCATGTTGATAGATTTAGTTTTCTTTGAGTTATGGGTGTTCAAAATCGGCCCTAGGTATTAGCAGTCCAGCGGGTCACAGCAGTCATGCGGCCGCCTGAGGTGCACTATTTTCGGCTATAGAAAAGCCATGTTTACCGGTCCATAATTCTGGCTGTGTACATGATACAGACAAAACCCTTACGTCCTTGGATAGGTCTTGACATGCTCTACAAAACGGTCTATTGACGTTCTGCAATTTGATATTGTTCTATGAAGATACAGAGCTTTGAATATATTTGTTTTGTTTGCAGTGTCCACAGTGAAGAACTTAAGCCTGCTGGGGATCTTAGAGTCAGAGGGCCTTCATTTGGAAGACAATAGCATTATTCTAACTAACCCTAATATTTACAGTTCTATCTACATATTTATTTAAATTTACAGTTCAGATTTTTGCTGCAGGGACTACAGCCATACTAAATCTAACCCCTCCCCAGCAAAAGACTTCCTGTTGACGCCGTAATCAAACAGGAGCTCCTCTTGAACTTTAATATTGCGTATGGCAATAAAGAGGATTACGTCTTTGCCATCTACACTATACAACCGTGGTCGCAAATTTGCCTTCTTGGAGGAGTGGTTAATTAGACGGCCAAATGTCCACATTCCTGGATGGCACGGACACTCTTCCTCGTGAGCATCAATACAACGGGCTACCTGTCCAGAATTGTAAAAGAACATGTACCCTCTCTCTTGCTCTGCTGTTGCTGCATGGGTCACTTAGCCCTCCTGTCTAGACACCACTTTACCGTGGTAGTCACACACAACTTCCCCCCAGGCAAAAGGCCTTGTAACTACCACTCCCCTACCCTCCCCCTCTATCTCTGCCACTGAGAGTCCCTTCCACCTCTGCGTCCTGCAAAACTTCTGCAACACAGCACTGTTCATCGCATCGTCAATGCCCCCAGATGGCTTCCACTGCTGGACGATGGATGCAGCATCTGAAATGTTTGAAGACCACCCTTGCTTCTCAATCCAGGCCTTGACTCTGGATTCAGAGGGCAGTCTACGGGCAAAGTGCTCTGTGAAGAACGCAAAAAAACAAAAAAAGAAATTAGTCAGTAGGTTCAGACATAACAAATATGATGTGCATTCCAGGTAGTAATTAGAGTTTAGACTAAGACTAGGCTAAGAGATTAATTCTTAAAGACTCACCTAGAACATGCTGCACCCGAAGCTCGAGCTGTTCACTACGCCAGCGATCATAGCAGTAGCGTTCGTCCTGCCCAGCCAGGGATACCCGCTTAGGCCGCTTGGGTGGCACCCCGTCCAACGTCACTGGATATGACCGGAGCAAATTGTCATATGCAGCTTGGTCGGTCAAGTATGCCGCGGAACCCGTGGGTGTGTGGTCGCTCTGGTCACTACTGCAAGTAGAGGAAATGAGAAAAATGATGAGTACAGAAAAAAATACAAATAGTTGAAATGTAACCATGCTAGACCATCCTAGTGACAACATGAACAAATACTTACTCTGAATCACCCCGCAGTCTCCTCAGGATCAGGCACGCATCTACCGCTGAGCTTATCTCTCTCATCCGGTAGTGCTTCTCTGCCGTGGCCGTCGAGTGGGTGAGGTAGCCCGCCACCTTGGACTTTTCGGCATCGGGCATGTCCTGGCTGTCTCATACGCCCGTCTGGCCATCTGGCTGGTCACCTTCTGCACCTGATACCTGAAAAAGACAATATATTCCTTAGTACTCATACATTATTTCCATTATATAATATAAAAACTGAAGTAAGGAAAGAAGAGTATTGCAGAGCTTGAGTTTATTTAGTTCAACTTACTTCTTGTGCAGCCGCTCCAGGTCATTGGAGGCGTTGTGGATGGTTCTGCCAGTGGAGGAGATGAAGAACCTCTCATCTGACTCATCGTCATCATCAACGCGCTTCCTCTTCCTTCCCAGCATGACTGGGCGCACCTCAGTGAAGTAGAGATCGAACCACTGTGAAAAGAAACACAAAAACAAAACAACATGCAATTAAAATCTAGCATTATCACAACACATATCTAAAACCTAATGCCATTTATAACACGACTAGCAAACAAAGACTAAACATCTTACCATCTCCTGTTCCTGGCTCAGAACAAAGGTGGCCACCTGAGTGGCAGCAGTCTTGTGCTCCTTTACTGCTACCGCAACGAAAGCAGGACGAGTGTCATCTCTCCTTCGGCTGATCCATTCTGTGACCTACAGCACAAGTGATTCATTAGTTAAACTGAGTGAATCATTCAAATACTGAAATACAAATACAAGACAAAAATAAGACTAATAACTAAGTTAGAACTTACAGTCATGTGCTCAACAACTCCAGGCCGCTGGCCCTGTTCCAGAATCACAATGGCCTCTAGGTAATAGAGGATCAGCTGCATCTCTGTCAGGGTCAACTGATGGCCTCCCTCATGCAGCTTCCCAATGACAGCCAGGAAGTCTTTCTTTGCAGCATCCAACACAGTCATGGCCTCCTTCGGAGAGAGAACACCCTCCTGGAGTGTATCGAATCTGTGAAAATAAAGTGAAGCGTTGTTAATAACCTATTATCAATAAATGTATTGTTAAAATTACATTACATTACATATTAATATTCAATAAAGATACTGACCTATTCCTGGTCGTCTCCTTGCTGACTTGTTTTGACGCCGCCTTCTAGATGTTCTTCAGGAACGAGATGTAGTTCTTGCAGTCCTCGTGCAGAACCCTGTCCGTGAAGCACAGGTCAGTGCTGCTGCAGTGCTGAATTTGGCAAGGAGAGAATGATCAAGCGAGTGCTTCTTGTATAAGCCCAAACTTGACATTCTTTCCCTAAGGGAAGTTCCGTGCGTGGTGGAATCAGGGCTAAAAAAAAAGAAGAAAAAAAAAACAAGTATTAGTGAAGTTTTGCACTTCATAAGAAACACAGTGATCTCCCAAAAAATCTAAAAGCAATGAGAGAAATCAAGGAATGTAAAAACTCACCACTGATAGTGTCACGTCTGGTGTTGTAGGCACTCCCTGTCCTTCCACACTTAGCTCCACTGAGTTTCTCAGACAACTACAACACCCAGAATGCACCACACCCTCTGCTGATTACGTGACACCTCACCTGCCCCGGCCAGGAAGTCCTGAATACTGATTACCTGTTGTATAAGGACTGCTCACACACACACACACACACACCGTGTATTGCCTGTTTTCGTCCACATTACAAAGCGTTATTCTCTGTTTGCTAAGTGCGGACCACGCCTAAAGAAGTAGAGAAAGAAGAAGGAAAAAGGGGAGGGAACTCAGGGAAATTTGGGCTGGAGTTCTGAACTGCGTGCTTGACGAAGCGTGCAGTTATATCCCCAAAATTGGAGCTTGTGTGGAAGCTAGTTTGGAATGAGCCTGTCTCAAACCGTCTGGTTGAGAACGGATGTATAGGTTATAAGCTTGGGAAGACCACCGGCCGTGGAGCTTGATCGTGTGCTCGGAGATTCCTTGTCTGGACGCGTTGGATGCTGCACGATGTAAACTGAGTGGGCGGAGAATTGATCTGGTGAGTAACTACTGGGAGAAAGGATGCGACGGAGATGTGTTGGAACCAGTGCTTTGAGATTATACTACTAGATTCCGTTGTGAACAGAGGATCTAAAGGTGATGCTTGTTGAAAGAGGCAGAGATTAAGTGGTGGACGAGTGGTTCGTACGGGCTGAGTCAAGTTTGAATAGATAGAGGATCGTGGTTTTTGCCAATTTGGTCCGTTTGCTTCATTCTTGAAGGTAAGGGTATCTGAGTCAAGGATGATGAGATCTGAAATTAGGGGCTGAGAAGGAGTTGTGGGAGATTTTAAGGGAAGTAAATTCTGAGCATCTGAGGAATCTAAGTAGAAGGACGGCTGAAAGGATGGTTTGTTGAGCTTGGAAGATCAGTTCGTTTACACGGGGGTTAGGTGAAGTGTAGTTTGTGAAAATGAAGGTACCGAGGTTGGGTTGCATTTGCATGCGGAGCCAAGGATCTGAATTTCTGTAACCGAAAACGAAAAAGAATAGAATAGAAGCGATAGAATTAAATGGACCTGAGGTGTGAACAGCTTTAGTGGTGAACTGATGCTTAATGGAGTGCCAAGTGAGACGACGGATAAAAGGCAAGATTTCTAGCGATTTGGAGCAATTATTTTTTTTTTTTTTGATGTGGACTGCGGCGAGATTGATCAGAGTGGAGTAGAATAGATTTTGACCATTCATGTCCCCAAAGGAGGGCAGCGACGAGGACCGCATATAAGTCCAGAGAGCGCAGAAGAATCGCGCGGCGGAGCAGATGAAGTTCTCCGGCCAAGCAGAAGCGACCAGAGGAAGGAGCGGCATCTGTGAATAGCTTAATATCAAAAGAGCTGGAAGCTGCGTTGGCATAGAAGAAAAACCCGTTCGATTGCAGAGGAGGCACAGCCAGAAATGGAGCTCTGACGTGCAGTATCAGTTGAGCATAACGAATGGTGGAGGGCTCGGACGAAAAAGCCAAGCGGAGGAGGCGGGAAATGAAAGAACGACCCTGGGTTCGATTTTGGGTTGTGAATAAAGTGGCCGAGGGGGGAAAGACGGTGCTAGGTACGGGCGGGGAGACTTGAAAGGAGGCGGAGTCCAGAAAGATCCCAAGAAACTCGAGAGATGTGGAGGGACCAACGGAGTTCTCCGACGGCGGGGCACGGAGGCGAGTGAAAGCGCTGGTCATGGCTTCAAGACCCATCGAGAGGGGCGAGGAAGGAGGACCGATGACGAAGTTACCCAGGAGGTGGAGCACGAACTGGGGCCGTGTTAAGCAAATCCAGCAGAGCGCCTTAGCAAAGGAGTCGAAGCTTGGGGTTACTTTGCACCCGAAAGCAAGGTGAACTGAAAAACGGACTCTGAAAAGGCGCCAGGAGTCAGGATGGAGAGGGAGGATTTTGAAAGCCGAAACCACGTCAGCCTTAGACAGCCAGGCCCATCGCGGGATGGGGAGCTTCGTCCTGCAAACACACGTCAATGAAGTTCCAGGTCCGGGGCGTCTTGGAATGTAGCAGGGTTCCAGTGTTGGAGATGAACCGCAGCGCGAGCTGAGAGGGGGCGGCGCTGTAGATGGAGAATGAAGGTTATGAAGCTCCAGCAAGGAGCTGAGCGGGTGCTGCAGCCCGGTGAGAAACGGCGAGAGAGGAGGCGGGGAGAGAATTGACGGAGTAAAGGAAGGAGAAAGGCTGGCTGGAAGGGACGGGTTGGAGAATAGTGTTGCCAACTGCTCAGTAAGGAAAGTAGCCATTGGCTGCAATTTGTGATTAAAACCCCTTAAATGTTAGAATGTTACAAATGAACTCTAACAAATGAACTACGTCTGTTGCTTTTATAAATAGGCAGAGACTTCTGAAAATAACTCCATTTTAACGTAAATTACATGATTAAGTTTTTTTTTTTTTTTTTTTTTTGACAGTCAGCGGCGGCTTCAGGTATGCGCAGTTCGTTGCAGCGTGTTTGAAGAGCGGTGTGAGTGTGTGGTCTGACTGAGACTGCGCTGAGTGACGTGGGCGGGGCTCGCGGCAGCACCTGCTGCTCGCTGAGGAGAAACTGAAGAGCATGTGTGTTCATTTAAACTCTCAATAACAAACAAAAACTAAGTTGGCAAGTTGGCAACACTGTTGGAGAACAGCAGGAGGAACGCAGAAATAAAGGAGGATGACTGAGAGAGAGGGTTTGAACGACTGAGGGGAAGAGGGAAACGAGAGAGACGAGAGAAACGAGGCGCTGAGGCGAAGTTGGTGCCGCGCCAGGGGTGCGAGAGCTGCAGCAGCGGCGAGGGGGTTTGGACGACTGAGGGAGGGGGTTCGGACGACTGAGGGAGGGGGGAGTTGGACGACTGAGGGAGGGGGAGTTGGACGACTGAGGGAGGGGGAGTTGGACGACAGAGGGAGGGGGAGTTGGACGACAGAGGGAGGGGGAGTTGGACGACAGAGGGAGGGGGAGTTGGACAACTGAGGGGAAGAGAGAAAACTCTCTCAGAAAACTCTGAGTTTCCGTTAACTCAGAGTTTACTTACCCGGTTTTGTCACTTGACCCGCTTTCTGGAATACCCCCCTGGTCAATGTCCTGAGGCCAGTGGAAGCTAGAAAACTCATTGCACGTGTTAAAGCTTTATGTAAGTATAATTTTTTTTTTGAGTTATAAAAATGTGTGTATGTGTGGGGAAAAAAATAAACAACAATATTTGAGATAATCCTATTTGCAATATTTTCTTTAACAAAATTAGAGATGGAAGAACCATAATTCCAATTTTGTCTTGTATCCAGCTGAAAAGAATGTCAGTGAGAATCCTGACCCATCACCCAGAGCTGATTCACAAAGCACTACAGCCACACCCAGTGGAATGATGAGCACTACAGCCACACCCAGTGGAATGATGAGCACTACAGCCACACCCAGTGGAATGATGACAAGTGTAATGCCAGGCAGAGACTATTCATCCTCAAGTATGTTTGAGAATTTGTCTGGGGTAAATTTATAAAAACTGCATATTTTTTCATATTATTATTATTCTTGCATTGTACATAGTTCTAAAAAGTCATATGATGTATTAATATTCAATTCAAACTTTTTTTCACTTGCACACCATCCAAATGGTTTAATTTTATCCTTAATCGTGTTTTCATCTGGTCAAAAAAGTACACAATACAAATTAGTAAGACATACATTGTTTCATTTAGATTTAAATATTTTATTTTACAGAAACAAACATTGATATTAGATTATTTATGTTATAAGGAAGTAGTGTTGGGAAGTTAAACAGGTCATAATTCTTCTGTGATATGAATTTTATATTGCTGTGTGAAAGCGTATGCCACAGCTCTCTCTTACCACAACCCTGTATCATGGGCTACATATCTTCCGCCTGTTAGATAAATGATCAAATTTCTCCTTCAAACTATTTTTTTTAGCTCATAACTACATTTTACAAGAATACATTGAACACCTCATGATCTCGCTATAATTTCACGTTAGCCAATTAAAAAAAAATATATATATATAGCTTGATAACTTAATGCTAAAGAAGTTAATTGAGACTCGGTATGGGGAATTGAGACCCTTTTCGTGATCTGAATTTGAAAATTCTTGTATGATTCTTATACCATTCTGATTTAGTCAGCCCCTTTATTGGAAACAGATGCTGTTGCTATCAATGCACAGTAGATACAATTTGTAATTTTGTTATTGGCTAACCATAAACCATAGGTCATGTGTTTTCTTTTTCCCACATTTTCTGTATGTTGTAGAAGTTTTGTTCAGGGCCAATGGCTAATGCAAAAATGTATCACTATTTTTAAATACTTTTGTGTCCTCTTCAGGTGAACGCTATGAAAATGATCCCAACTCTCCACTGTCTAGCTCAAGCTCAACTGCATCTTCAGCTCCTCATAGATTAACTCCAGTAGACAACAACTGGCACTTTACTTTTGAACTCCCATGGAGTAAAATACCATCAGGGATTATGAGAAAACTCCAAAACAAAGAGCGGCCAACAGGACGGGAAAGGCGCGAGATGATCCGCCTGGTGGTAGGAGAGGTCCTAACCATCTGCCCCACACCAGGGAAGAAACACTTTGATGCAATCGCTAGGAAGATTGTTTCAGCCTACCCTCTGTCATTCAGAGACGTCATTGAAGGTCAAGTTGTGGGCAGTGGTTATGATTCATTAACCAAGCAGCTGCAGAGCAGAGCTGACAATCTTAAAAGGGGGAAAACTTCCCTTTCCTTAAAAAGACAAGCATCTAGCACAAGTGAGGAGGGAGAAGACGTACCTTTAAAGAAGATCAGAGTTGATGCATATGGCTGTGTAAATTGGCAACCAAAGCGAATGCCACTGGGTGAAACCATGGAGACACAGAAATGTACGAAAGAAGACTTAAAAAACATGCACAAAAATCGAAGCAAGGATACCAAAAGTGTTGAAAAGAAAATGGTGTCAACTTTCTTTACTCAAAGAAGTGACATAATAAGCGGAATGGAAACCCCTCTTCTGATCACAGAGTGGCCATATCTGTTCGAAATGTGTGGCATGATTGCTCACTTTAAAGAACTAACAGGTGTGGATGTTGATAGAGAAGCTCTGTCAAGCAAATGTGGGAGAGTCGTTTCATATCTCCTGTCCTGTGAGAAAAAAAGAAAAACTGAAGACATCATAACAGGTATGGCAATTGCCAAAGCTAAGCATCTAGATGCTGATATTCCTGCATGTGTGATGCTTCTTTTGAGCCATTTCGGTGAAGACCAGGACAAGATGTTCCTGACAGTTGATGAAACATGTCTGCCCTCTGAAGTTGATCAGCTTCCAAGCACACCGTGCATCGTTGTGTGTGGTATGACTTTTTTTTCTTTTCCAAGTTTCACTTCTGAAAGGCTTATGGTTACATTAAAGGGGACATGAGACACTTGAAGTACTTAGCATAATTTAGAAGACTGATTTACATTCTCAAACCTCACTTAGTTTTTAACAC
This sequence comes from Astyanax mexicanus, assembly GCF_023375975.1. Lineage (NCBI taxonomy): Eukaryota > Metazoa > Chordata > Actinopteri > Characiformes > Acestrorhamphidae > Astyanax > Astyanax mexicanus. The sequence goes on from NW_026040055.1 coordinate 847,972, forward strand.
TATCAGTAAAACGGAATTAAAATTAAGCTTTATAAATTACAATTTTCTAACAAGTGTAGCACCAGTATAGTATATTACTATAACTACTGTACTAATCTAAATAAAATCTAAAATAAAATAGAGACGTTGGTTTACAGGGTGCATTATTGTAACATCCTGCTGCATACTTTAAGGAGATACTGAAAATTAATTGCTACACATACCAGTAGGAAATAAGCTAGTTTCTTTCAGTAGGCATTAGTAAAGAATAAATAAACAAAAAAACAATTGAAGATGATAATATAAAGGCCTGTTTATTACAGTCATTTGATTAAAACTGGTTTTTGAATATAAAGAATATAAAATAGATAATCTGACATGTTATATCTGATAAGCCAGTGAATATCAAATGTTAATTCATCCCTTAAATTACACAGCAGCTTCTCTGTCTTCCATTATATGTTACATGTTTCATATTTCAACTTTCTAAACTGTTTGGGGTGTTTTTTTCCAGGGTTGTATCTTAAAACAAGTAAAAACATCTCAGAAACTTGGCTGTGTTCACAGGTAACCGAATCAGTACAACAGTGACTCCTTAAATCTATCTGTGCTCACTGCTCAAACATGCCTGATTCATTGGTTTAACTAGGTTTGAGAGAATCGATTCAGTGATCATTCAATTTATTGTCCTGAATCTGTTCTTTGATTTTTATGGACATGCCTATGGTAATAAAGATTCATTTAGCTAAGGAGTCAATGTTGTACTGATTTGGTTCTCTGTGAAAAGGGAGCTGATGGAGTTTCTGAGATGTGATTTTGCTCTTTAAAAAAAGCTTATTATATTTAATAACAAAGATAGAAAGTTGGAATCAGTTTTTTGAACTATAGTAACTACATCTAGTGTAATGTCCCCTTAAATGTTATCAGAAAATATAGTGGTACATGGAAGTGCCTCACCATTTCTTAAATACATTTGATTGTACAATGTTCAGTTTTGAGAAGTTCATAAAGTATATTTTAACATATTGAGTGAAACGTAAGGTAAAACCTAGGATATTGTCTTCATTGTGCTAATGTGATTATCTATTTTTTTATTGTGGTCCTTTGTCAGTCATTATGTTAAATCTAATAGACTGTCACTGTATTTTTCTGCTGTGTACCAAAGGGAGTTCTGCCCTGACATCTGAACACTTCATGGTTGCAGTTGATCAGACCATCGTAAATGGAAATCTTACAGATTTTGGCAATGCCCTGGTACTGATGTCTGCAACATACTACTGCCTCAACATCAGTTATCCAGCAGAAACGGCAGCAACTCTGGAATTCTTGCAGAGGTAAAACAATTTTATTTACAGCGCTTGCCTCTCCCTCCATCCACCTGCACACCCACATGTCCGCCAATGCATACCTGCATGCATCTATTCATGCATCTATCCATAAATGCATACACACGTTCATCCATCCATCTAATCAGGCCTATACAATGTGCTCATAAGGTTACTGTTAAAAGGACAAGCAGAGCAATGGAGCAGAAAACTGTCAATAATGGCATTTATTTATATTACATGAAAAGGCACACATTGTGTATGATTTATCTTAATGCATGTAAGGTTCATGATTGTAACATATGATAAATTTATGATCAGTGTTGCCCTTCCATTTCATATTGTTTTTAAGCTGTAGTGTAAAGTCAGTTAAAATCTGGATCACCCACAGTATTTGTGATGATCAAAACGATTCATAGCACTATTAATCATTTGTAGCACTACATTCAAATGTAATTGTTTCTTAACAGGTGCCTTTTCAAGATCAACCCGGACAAGGGGAGCAAAGTGGAGAAAAGGGAGTCCAAGAAAACACTATCCATCAATCCCAAAGTTCTGTCATTGATCACCAATATTGCAGACTTTGAATGGAGAGAGTAAAAGGCAAATTTTCAGAGAGACACATGGACACACACGTTGTAGAGAGTACAACAAAAGCAGGCACCAGTTTTTTTTATGTTAAGTTTTTTGCATGTGAAAAGTATAAAAAAGTATATGCATTCCGAGCATGTTTGATGGTTGCCCTTTTTCTTTGGTTGGAGTTCTTTAGGGGGATTATGTTGATTTGTTGGGGCTTATGTGTTGTATATGCGCGAGTTGAATTTTTTTATTCACCCTCCTGAGTTTGGAGTGAAGGGTGGATGGTCCAGCTTTGTTTCTCTGCCACCTGTGACACTAGAGTATTTTACATTTTTTCTAACTGATTAAAAAATTCACTATTTTTCACATTGATATTACATACAGGTGGGTCGGCAGTAAATAACATTTTTATAATTGCGTAGTTTATAATTACTAAATATATATATATATATATATATATATATATATATATATATATATATATTTTTTTTTTCTATTTATTTATTGTATAGGTGTCATTTGACTCATTGAGTCTTATATTTTATGTATAAGCAAAAGCGTTGTAGATAGTAAATTTTTGGCCTTAAAAATTACAACCAACAAAAGCAGGCACCACTTTTTTTTCTTTTCTTTTTCTTTTTTTTTTTTTTGATGCTACGTTTTAAGACGGTTGCATGTGAAAAGTATAAAAAGGATATGCATTCCGAGCATGTTTAGAGTTCTTTAGGGGGATTATGTTGATTTGTTGGGCCTTATGTGTTGTATATGTACGAGTTGAATTTTTTTATTCACCCTCTTAAGTTTGGAATGGGGGGTGGATAGGGTTACTGCCAATGGAGCCGCTGCTCAGTGGGAACATGGCCCAGCTTTGTTACTCTGCCCCCTGTGACACTATAGTATTTTACATTTACAGAGTGGGTTTTTGGCCAACAAAAGCAGGCACCAATTTTTTTTTTTTTTTTTTTTACATTTTAAGTTAACTTGAAAGGATATGGAAGCCATTGTTAAGTTTTTATACTAAGCTCAACAAAGAAATTGTGTTTTGTACTTTTATAATTATAATAAAAATTTAAAAAGGAATCAATGAGTATTGGTATAACCAACTGTGTATTGTGAAATATTTTCCAAATATTATTACACGTAATTGCTATTACTACACGTATAACATTTTAGTTCATAACATTTAAATGTAACACATTTAGAGATGGAAATTGCAGTTAATTCTTGTATTTGAAGAATAAAAAACAAAAAAAACCCTTGTAATATGTCTGACCGCCATTTAAAACTTGGGCTTTCGTAAAGTAATTTTTTTAATGTGTATTTTCTGTAGTAATATTCTGTACTTAAACTTGTTTATCATTGTTAAAGATAATTATTCTGTTTTTTAAAGAGTGTATGACACTTCTAGGAATTAAAATATGTTAAAAGTAAAAAAAAAATCATGCAATTATAGGACAATTTCTTGTAATATGACGAATTATTCCTTTTTATAGAGTGCATGACACTTTTTTACTAATTAAAATGTTAAAATTAAAAGATTTCATGTAATTATAGAAACATCTCTTGTAAAATGACGAATTATTCCATTTTATAAGGAGTGCATGACACTAAGAATAAAAATATGTTAAAAGTAAAAAATTTAATGTAATTAAAGGGCAATTTCTTGTAAAATTACAATAATAGACATTGATTACAGTAAATACAATAACTGTTTTTTTTACGGTTTATGTATGTTTTAAAAATTACACAATTTTTCTGTTTTTTTACAGACATTTTCTGGCGCCCCTGCTGCCGGAAAATTACCGTTTTTTTTTACAGTGTGGGGTCCGCCTCTCTGGCTGTGATAGAGGTAACAGAGAAAAGAATATAGGAAACAGAAGGAACCATCGCAGCCCTTCATTGTAAATGTATGTAGTAATGCCAGGCGTAGGGTTCCACCTGGCCGGCTGGGATCGAGGAAACAAAAGAATCGAGGAAACAAAAGAATCGAGGAAACAATTAATCAAATTGAGGGAACAAAAAATTTACATCGGTGAAACAATGAAATAGGATCAAAGGAACAATGAAATAAATTGGGGGAACACTATATATAGAGGAAACAATGATATAAATTAAGGAAACACTTAATATAGATGAAACAAAGAATAAAAAAGAGGAATCGAATTAAATAAAGGAAACAAGAAATTAAATAGAGGGAACAATAAATTAAATTGAACGAAAAAATAGATTGAAGAAACAATAAAGTAAATAGAGGAAATAATAAATTAAATCTAATAGTGGAATAGAATGAGGGAACAATGAATTAGCGGGAACAATAAAATAAATCGAACATTGAAATAGATCGAGGGAACAATGGAAAAGATAGAGGAAACGAATTAAATAGAGGGAACAATAAATTAAAATCGAACAGAGAAATAGATCGAGGGAACTGAGAAATAGACCGAGGTAACAATGAGCAGAGGGAAACAATTAAATAGAGGGAACAATACATTCAACCGAACGAGAAATAGATCGAGGGAACTGAGAAATAGACTGAGGTAACAATGAGCAGAGGGAACAATAAATTTATTCTAACAGTGAAATAGATTGAGGAAACTGAAAGATCGAGGAAACAGTGAAAGATTGAGACAACAGTGAAATAAATTAAGGGAAATTAATAAAGGGAACAATTGAATAAATAGAGGGAACGAAAAATTTAATAGAGGGAACAATAAATTAAATGGAGGGAACAATAAATAAAGTTGAACAGTGAAATAGATCAAGGGAAGGATGAATAAATCAAGTAAATAATAAATTAAATAGAGGGAACAATAAAATAAATCAAGGGAAGAATACATTTAATAGATGGAATAATAAATTTAACCGAGGGAACCATGTATTAATTCGATATTAGATCGGCCTCACCGGCAGGGAGGGAGGGTGCCCGCGCTGACTGGGTGCCAAGCAATCGCGCTGGGAGACGCCGGGCGATGAGCCAGGGATCTGACGGACCGAACCGAATAGCTGGCTGCGCCGAGTAGTTTAAGCTGGCGCTGAGTCAAATATCCGAAGAGTCGAACCAGGTAGCTGACTCGCTGAATCGAGTTGCTTTAGCTGGCGCCGGTGCTGAAGCGTGGAATCAGCGAGTCCGGCAGGTAACGTGCTGGGCCGGGCCTCTGACCAGCTGAGCCGGGGAGACCACGGAGCGCAGCCTGGAGTGCGATGAGAGCGGCAGAGGATGAGCGGTTAGAGAACAACTCGAAATCCGAGGCAACCAGATCAAGGCCCAGGGCGGCAGGATAGTCACGTGCGAGGTCGAAAGTCACGTAGGTGAGCACCTGGAAGGTATATATATATATATATATATATATATATATATATATAGGACCAGGGGGAGGAGCTCGGTAAATTGAGGCGTGGTTCATATCCCAAAATTTTGTTCATTCTTAACAACACTAAACGAAATTAGGCCAATAACAATACTGTATTATTAATAATTAATTAATTTATAATTAATTTATAATTATTCTAATTTATAAATATATCATTAACAATGTTTAAGAATATAAAATACTTTCTGAACAAACGATTTTTTTATTTTAAGCATATAGCCTAATTTTATAGCTTATATTTATATTATTATATATATATATATATATATATATATATATATATATATATTAGTGCTGGACGATATGGCAAAAAATTATATCACGATATATTCCTTAATTTCGGTCGATACGATATAATTTCGATATCGATATAAACTATATAAAACTATATAAAATACTTTGAAGGCCTCAGAAGAACTGCTAAGAATCCCTGCAATGTACACTAATGTCTGAAATCTTAAATTGAAGTCTTTAAAGCCTCCTCTCACAAAAAACTGTATAATACTTTATAAATAAAAAATTATCAGAATAAATCAATGCTCACTTTTATTTGCATGTAGCAAAATAAAAACATGACATCCCTGTCAAACATAAACCTATAACCTATATACATATTACCAATATAAATAACTTTACATTACAACAGAGGCAGAGCTTCTTATTCTTTTGTAAACATATTTAACAGATCAAAACAAAAGTGCTTCAACCAGAATAGGGAATAGAAAAAGCCTTCATATGTATAAAGGGAACATGATATCCCTGTCAAATAAACAAACCTATATCAACTATAAATAACTTAGATACAACATAAACTACAAAAGTGTTTTAGCCAGAATAAGGAAGATATTGTGTGTATTGAATCTGCTTGAGGTGGAGGAACGGATGTATTACTGTTGCTGGTCGGCTCCACTCTCCAGAACAATTTGGAGCAAGCTGAAGTCTGAAGTTTATCAAACCTTTGAAAGCCGAACCACTGAATTAGACCTGCCTCCCTCAACTATCCGCTCATTCTTCATTTAAAATGTCCTGCGATGAAAACGAGCGGGTTAGGGTCGGTTTCGTTTTATCGCGGGAGGTTTTAGGTGCGGAGCGGAGAGGAGCGGAATGCAGCCGAGATCCGTTCGGTTAGGGTCTGTTTCGTTTCATCACGGGCGGGTTTTGGGTGCGGAGCGGAGCGCAACCGAGATCCGTTCGGTTAGGGTCTGTTTCGTTTCATCACGGGCGGGTTTTGGGTGCGGAGCGGAGCGCAACCGAGATCCGTTCGGTTAGGGTCGGTTTCATTTCATCGCGGGCGGGTTTTGGGTGCGGAGCGGAGCGCAGCCGAGATCCGTTCGGTTAGGGTCGGTTTCGCTTCATCGCGGGCGGGTTTTAGGTGCGGAGCAGAGCGGAGATCCGCTCGGTTAGGGTCGGTTTCGCTTCAAGGCGGGCGGGTTTTAGGTGCGGAGCGGAGATCCGCTCGGTTAGGGTCGGTTTCGCTTCATCGCGGGAGATTTTAGGTGCGGTGCGGAGAGGAGGCGACCCAGGTTTAGCCTAGCCTAGCCTAGCTGGCTACGTGCCTGTATGATTGCGTCATCACGCACTGACGTAGCCCGGCTATGTTCAGGGCTGCAGTGAACTGACGCCGCTAAAAAACGCCTGTCTGTAAATAATACATATCGATAAATCACAAAAATGATATCACCGTTATTGAAACATTTCTTATCGCGATAAATACCGATATCGAAATATTGTCCAGGCCTAATATATATTATATTATTTAAGCGTATAGCAGCTTAACACTCTACTAAGCCGACACACCTTTTGTTTCTATCAACAACTAGCTCCATACCTCTGACTGTCCTTTGCATTGGACCAAATTTAGCTCACCTTATGTAATGTTTCTCCTCACTTCAGAAGGCTCCATTTTGTTGGCTATTTAGCTACACACAGCTCTGCAAGACAAGTGCGTAATGCGTAGAGGAGGAGCGCATGTGTGAGTTCGGGTCGGGAATCGGGTCAGGCTCGGGCTGATAATCTAAACTCTACTGCTGTGGAAGCTCGAATGATGCTATTAAAAAATAATTTATTTTTTATTTTTGCAAATCCTGAAGACATCGCGAATAAAAAGCCTACTGCCTGCTGACCGGCGTCGGAAAGCGGAGATGCCTCTGTTTACCAGCTGTAACTATAAAATAAAATATACTTAAAATGTGCACAGTATATATATATATATAGATGAAATGTTTTGCCGTTTGAGAATTACAGATACACCTGATGCTTATTCTCACTCATTCTCTCTCACATCGTGAAACTGCAGTTTTGGAAATAAAAAATTAAAAGAAAAAAGCCCTTTGACTAAAGATAAATCTATTTTATTTCACTTCGCTATTATTTAACTGAAATTCGCTTTTATATTTGAAACAATCGGTTGCTCGTTTGGGCAGTTAATCGGACATCCTTCCCCTCTCACACTGTACGACAAACAATGCATGATGAAGCTAAAATTCAGCCCATTATGAAATTCAGCAAAGCAATCGCAAGGAGCATCACACGCGGTGACATTGACATTGCATGCTGATTCGTTTCATTTTTTCTAAACGACTATCAGTTAACATTTGGGACATTATTCATATAACTTCTCTGCTTGCTGACATATGTTTATACTCATAAACAATATTTAATAACTTATTACCAGAGGTGGAAAGTAACGAACATTTTGACACAAGTAATTGTAAAAAGTACTCCCCATTACTGAGTAAAAAATAAAATGCTGGGGAAAAAAAAAAAAATTGTCTGAATAAAAAATAAATAAATTGGCGCAGATGCGCTGGTGCACGGATGCTCGCGCGTGGAATAACGAGGCAACGACGTCCTCATAATAAATTACATACATTTATAACCTAAAGCCTACTGCCTGCTGTAGGCTTGATGTATTGTAATAGTTAAATAATACAGTGTTTAGATTTTGCGGGCCGTCTCTACCTGCAGCCTTGTCTGTATTGCGCTTCGGCTTCGGGACCCCCGCCGCGCAATGCCGCGTCCTGAGAACGCGCATTGGTCCGCGGAGGTCTTCAGCTTCTTTACTTCAAATTATTGCTATCAAAGGAAGTATATACAATCAGTTCCAGTCATGAATAAAGGAAATAAACCTTTTACTGATGCACGAGGACTGTCTCTGGGTTAAGACCCTGTCCCACTGCGATTGCGTCTAAATATCCACTAAAGTACGTCCAAATTTATCAGAAAACACTGCGTCCACTGAGTGAACGCGCTGCGTCCAAAATATAAACGCACTGCGTCCAAATTACGTCCATATTCCATCTAAATTGAAGTTGGACGCCGACTTCCAAATTTGTATGTCGACTTCCACTCTTTGGACGTCGACTTCCACTTTTTGGAAGTCGACGTCCACCAGCTGGAGCTGGTTCCTCGGGGGCTAGAACTGCCTCCTCGGAAAATCGCTTGGCGGCGGCCGTCTTAAGCCAGGCGGACACTGTGCGATTTTAGCCCGATTTTAAGCCCGATCTGGTCGGATGCGACTGAATTTCATGATCGGGACGAATTTTAGCTTGATCGTGCGTCGTTTGTCGTGCAGTGTGAGAGGGGAAGCGATGTCAGATTAATTTCCCATACGAGCTGCGAATGAGCAGTCGGACGCGACCAGGGATTTCTGACATGCCAGAAATTTTGGTCGCTTGTCTCAGTGTGAGCTGTTTTGCGGGCCGATTTCTAAACGTCACGACCCGTTTTCCCAAAAATCTGCACAGTAACTATAAATTATTATTAGTCATATTTATTTCGGTCAGTTATAAAGATTTATATTTATGTTCGGTACACAGACTTATAGCTTAATATATCAGACACAGGTATTCTGCTGTTTAAGAATTTCAACAGATGCTTATTCTCAGTCAATAGCTGGAGTTTTTGAAAAGATAAATTAAAAGAGAAAATAACTTTGACAAACATAAATTTATTTTATTTCACTTTGCTATTATATCTGAAAAATAAAGCACATTGTCAGCCTCTGGTGCTGCCCGTCAATTATATAAAACTTAAAACATGCAAATATAAAGCTATATTTTATAATTCGTTTCTTTTCGCCAGGGCAAATTTATTAAAATTATAAATATATTAATTTATTAATTAAAATCTCGTCCAGTGCTCCAGAATATTAGCCACGCAAAGCCAGCTTAGCGCAGCGCGTGGCATTGCGCGCAGAATAACCTCTGTCTTCTAAAATAAACGTTTTAATAAATAAGGTCGGAGAAGTGTAGTAAAATTAATGGTATTAAAGCTAATAAATGTACTGATAATTAATCAAGATAAATCGGACAAAATGCGCTGCGCCTCTCTCTCGCTCTCTTTCGCAGCGTGGAGCTGAATTCAGCGCGAGGCTACAGATAATATAAAACTCAGTTCAGTTGAATAAAAATAAGTAAGGGCCTGTAAGTACAAGCAAAGGACCTGTAAGTAAATATTGTCAAATATAAAGAATAGTTTGAGGTTTTGGTGAGCTGTTTTCATGATTTTAAACTGAAACTAACTGAAACTTTGATTATTCTGCAAAAAGCCTGGGTTATTTTAAACGAATTTTTAATTAGTTTATATTTTATATTTTTTATTTATTCATTTTAATTATTTTTCTTCTTTTATTAATCAAATCATTAAATATATACACTCTAAAAAGTAAAACAGTGTTATACTTAATTTTTTTGGAGAAACATTTTTACACTTAAAAATATTGAGTAGACTTTAAATCTGTGAAATCATTTACAAAAATCTTCCGAGTTGAGTAAAGGTGAGCAAAAAAATTAAGTAGAAAATTCTAAGCCAACAGAACAGGGCATTTAAGGTGAAACAGGCCAAGTTATGGCATCAATGTTTTCTACAGTCACTGGGTGAAACACACCTAAACTCCATGGAACCACTGGTTGTTCCAGCACCTTATGCATTTAGACTAATAAATCTTCAAATAAATGAATATTCCAATAACATTACTAGCACGGGAAGTGACATGAAAGCGAATACCCTCTTCTTTATCTTAAAGTACAATTCCGGTGTAAAATTGACTCTGGCTGTAGTAAAAAGCATGATAAGGGTACTAACCTTTGCTGACTAGACAACCTACGTTCTCCCGCAGCTTTCCAGAATACAGAATATTTTCCACTTTTCAGAATTGGCTACACTGGGCATACGTAAGCTGTGGTAGAACGGAAGATGGCTATTCAACAAAGGTTAGTCATGTTTTCATGTTTTATTACAGACAAGGTCAATTTCACACCGGAATTCCTCTTTCATTTTTGCCCATTTTCAACGAACATCCTCACTTGAAAAAGTCTGATTAGACATACATTAAAAGCTTGAGTTCTGTGAGCTTCTGTGCTAGGATAAAATCTTCTTGCCTTAAAATTACATAAATTATTTGTTGGATTTTTACATGTAAAATCACAAAAAAAAAAAAACACTTGAGCGTTAACAGACTTAAAATATGAAATTGCTAATTGAGGACAAATGCTACATTTCACATTTTGTATTAGTCTCTTGTCAAATCACAGGCTGTGATTCAAAAACTCAAAATGGCATAGAAGATTGGTTTTAAACAAGCAATCAATTCCAGTACAAATAGAAATATCCACCTGCATTTAAAGAGAACAGTGGACCCTTCCCTCAGATATACATTGACAATGGAAAATTCCAACAGCAAGATTTCTCTGATCAGTACTTTGAAACTACACATGCAGGTAGTTTTTGAGTCTTTGAACCTTAGTGGAAAGGTTTCCAGAATCCAGCTCCAGCAGTACTTTTTGGAAAAACTCAAAACTGTATTTGAGATTCTTGGGGTATCTCAGATCCAAGGCATTTCCCCCGGTAAAGTTAAGATTAAGTTAATAGAAAACTAACTTAATCTTAACTTTACCAGGGGAAATAAAATGTAGTACCTACATTTTTTCTTATGCCTTTTTGAATGCATCCATTTTATTTTTCTATTTCATATAACGTCTATATTTCATATAACGTCTATATATTTAGATTTGTGCTGAATGCGGGCTTGCTTTAAAATACATTGCCAGTACATTTTAGTACTATAATCTTTATTATAATAATCTTAATGAATTTCACTGTTAAAACATGGAACAATATATAATCTCAGATGTCCCTCAGCCAATCACATTGTGTGTAACTGGTATAACCCACATTATAGCACTCCCTCACATATTATTTTTTAAATTAAGTAAGTTTTGAGTTTCTACAGAACCTATTTGAGCAGCTAAACAGCATTACACACAAGGAGCCCTATTTTGGCCATTTACTGTGAGCCGTCCATCACACAGCTTGATTTAGGGTGCATCAGTGTGTTGTTAGTACCGTGAGAGCGGAAAAAATACGCCTTGTGCGGCTCGAAACACATAAAAGATTTGAACTAATTATCTTAATTAATCATGTTCTGTTTATTGTTGATGTATAAGTTGGGTTTGCTCACTGCTGCACATTCTTCTGCATTTAATCAGGAAGTGGTGTATGCATGCATGGTGCAAATCAATTTTTATATGCACGGAGATGTGTACGTGGACAACTATGAAACGGTAATTACGTACATAGTTTGTGGACATGAGTAAACCCCTCTCTTAACTGTACCAACCTGAAAGTCCTTTATCAAAGCACCAGCATCTTCTCCCAGATGGTCTATGAGGCATCGGATGACTACTTCACGTCTTCGCTGAATGGGGATTCCACTCTGAAAAAAGTTTTCAGCATCAAAATACTTTATTACTCAATACATTTAAGCATACAGTTTTTGTTTATTAAACCATATTTACTTTACTCAACATAATTTACTTGCACATGGACATTTGCAGGAAACCAAACACAAAAAGTACATTTGGCACTGAATCAATGTAAATGGATGAACATAAACTAATGTGGTGGTGGGGTGTGTTAATGTGAGATTAAATGACAGGAAATTAATAAAAAATAAGGATGGGTGGAGGAATAATCAAGGTTTCCAAGTAAGCAAGGAATGAGCAGGATGAGAAGTCAGAAGGGATAGAAAATAGCTATTTAGGGAACCAATGAAATCATAAGTTTACATATGCCACATTTATTCTTATTTTCACAACTTCTGATATACAGTCCTAGTACACATTTTCTCTCTTAGTCCATTTAGCCTAATCATTAAATTTTAGGATTGTAAAATGGCAGAATAATATTATTTATTTCAGCCTTTATATTCTTAAATTACATCCTACGTGATATTTATTTGGTATATATAATTGGATAATTATGTGGATATTGAAGTAAAATCTCAAAAAAAGGTATTGAAAGGAGGATTTGAACCAACAAGCTTCAGTTTCAAGGCATGCAAGTTAATTATTCAGCCTATGTAATTCAGCCTTTATTTTGAGTTTTACACTTTGATTTACAGCTGAACCTCTTTCCTAACTTTATACAAATGATAGTCGTAAGAAATATAGGACACCCCATTTAAACAAATTACCATTCACCTTCACTTTAAAGGAGAACTCCCATGTGAAATGGACATCAGATGTAGTGAAGTAATTACGAGTACTAACCTTTGTTGAATTACCAACCAACGTTTGCAGACAGCATTCCAGAATTCAGAACTTTTTTCAAGTTTTTCCAAAAAGGCTTTAGAATGGACGGTATAAGGACATATTTTTGCCCCTGCAGAGAAATTACTTTTGCCACCGCTAACAAGCTCAAAATAGCTCCATACTTCATTGGTAGAATTCAGAGAGCCTTGGCATCTAAAATGAGACATTAAGTAATTTGAAAGTGCACAAGAGGTTTATTAAAATAGACTGTTTACGTCACGTAGCACTAAGCTAGTTCTCCAGGTACTGCCATCTTAAAGTTAAGTCACGGCAAGTCGCCAGTCAAGCACGAATGGTAAAACATTCTGAACTACGTTTATTTGTTATTGGAACTTTTCTCATATCGCCAGTAACCAGATATTTTCAGCAACAGCTGGAATTCATGCATTTACACTGAATTAATTTTGAAAATGGTTCCCCATCCTACCTATTCATTCATGCTCGTGACTCGACTTGCTGTGAATTAACTTTAAGATGGCGGCGTCTGAAGAATTAGCTCAGTGCTACGCGATGTAATACACTTCTTGTGCACTTTCAAAGTTTAGTACTCGTAATCATGTTTCACTACACCCAAAGTCCATTTTAACTAGTGAAAGCAGGATGCAAACAAAAATATGTCTTACAATCATTTGTTTAAATGTAAAAGTAATTATTAGACATTCTCATGATAAAATCAAATGCATAAGCAGACAAAAATACTACAAATGACAGTTTTAATTATTTTAAAAATACATTTTAGTTACACTACCCAAAACTTTATTGTTAAAACAGTCAAATTCCTGTATGTATAAATACTGTATGTTAAAAGGACAAAGCTTCTCTTGGGCTGTCCTTATTTTTTTATATGCATTACATATGAATATCTGTAATAATTACTGATGATTAACTTACACAAAGGGAAGAAATGACAATGATGAAATTATGTTTAAGGCAGTTAATGAATCAACAGAATAGGTGGGGGTCAAATTATAATACCTGAAGAAGAGTACTCATTTGAGCTCGATGTCTTTCTCCTGCAGCACCCTTCTTCGCTTGGAACAGGGACAGCAATTTAGGAGAATAGCGATCCAACATTGAAAAGAACTTTGGCTCGAGAGTCAGTGTGGTGATTCTCTGAAACTCTGCACTGACCTGAGAAAGACACAAAAAGAAAAAACAAAACAAAAAACTTGTAACAACATCTATTTAATTCAATGAAGTAAAACCTTTAGTCCATATAACTTTGGGTAGGAAGTCAAACTAGTACACATGCAAGTTTTAGCTCTATGTTTGTAATGAATACATTTTTTTTTTACTAAACAAGGCAGGCCATCTGTTCTTGAGGTCTTTGATGCTCATCTGTAGGGTAACGACATCATGTCTTCTATGTGCGAATGTTCTACACATCAAGTCCTTGATGGCTGTGCTGTCTTTCTTCTTTGATTCGGCAATCAATTGACATCGGTCCAGCTCTTGCTGTTCCTTGCTGTCTCCTACTGGATAGTGTGGAAGAAACAGCACCTCTCCTTTCCTTGCTTTCTTTATATTTTTTGCAGGAGACTGGTCATCAGGGTGCTTGTTCTTAAGTGAGTTGCAGGTAACCTCAGGGAATCCAAAACTTCTGAGCTTTGATCTGTAATTTCCCATCTTGTACTTGAGACTATACATCCATCCTATCCATCCATTACGACTGCCTGGTTCTGTCAGACATGGGTGCTTTTTTACTAAAGCCTCTGCTACCTGACCAATCTGAAGGCCTGTGGGGTAGGCTGTGTAGCTGTACATATAGTCTGCTAATTTTTCCATTATTTCAGACTTTACCCGAGTATGGTTCAGCAAAGCACCATTTCGGAGAAATTCTTCATTGGCGTTCCTCAGAATTGCCTCGGTTGCCCCAGAGAAAAGAGGAATGAAGATTTCATCTGGCCATAATGTTCTATGGGTGCTTTCACAAGGGTATAGCAGAATAGTGTCTTGTGTAGACACTGATGTATTATCCATCTGGCATTCTCCCCTTGCATCAGTAACAGAGTTTGTAATGTTATTTAGATCACTAACATCACTCTGGTTTTCAGTCAAACCAGTGAGTGTAAGCACTACTGATGGAATTACCACAACCTTAATTGTCCCCTTGTGTTTAATCTGGCTAGTAGAATGGAGAGTGAAGTAATCACCAAAGACCTCATCCAAGTAATGCAGGACAAAATCCTCAACGAGTCCAAATGTCCCTTTCACAGTTTCATGTACAGGTGCTGGTCAACGAATTGGAATAATTTGAAATAGTGCAATCATGAAATTCTTTGAATGCATTTTTTGTGCAGAAAGCAAAACAGGTGTTCACCGCACCTGTCCTACTCGTTAGACTAATCACAGAACTCGTTACCTGGAAAAAAATTTGCTCAGCTGAGCTTTCCAAAAGGCCCATTTAGGCCATTTAACTGTGACACTGTTGTTTTATTGAATTAGAATAAATGCTGGAATTTTTGTTTTCTGTGAAGAGTGTTCACTGTGCAGTATAAAGTCAGGGTTGAGTAGAATTTCTAAGTTGTAAAATCAATCATGGGTAAGCAGCGCGACCTCTCAACCGGAATAGTGGCTCAAATTCAAGCCCTTCGCCAACAAGGCTTGACCCAAACTAAAATTGCTGAGCAGCTCGGCATCAGCCAGTCTTCCGTCTGCAAAGCTCTCAAGAAAAACTGCAGCAAGCGCACCAACTGTTCCGGCGTCCGAAAAACTTCTGCTCGCGACAACAAGCAGCTGAGAAAGATCGCAGTCAGCAACCGGTTCAAGTCCACTTCCGAGCTCACCGACTTGTGGAACAAGCAGACCGGCGCTGACGTCTCCAGATCAACCACTTACCGTCGTCTGCGCGAACTCGGCTTCAAATCTCGCGTTCCAGCAGTAAAACCGATGCTGAACAAGAAACAAATGGAGAAACGGCTGAAGTGGGCCAAAGAACACGGCGAGTGGACTGCTGAAGACTGGCAGAAAGTGGTCTTCAGTGACGAATCACGCTTCTGCATCTCCTTCGGTGACCAAGGTCCTCGTGTCTGGCGTCGTGGTGGCGAAACCTACAACCACGAGTGCGTGAAAAGATCCGTCAAGTTTCCCCAGAGCGTTATGGTCTGGGGATGCATGTCCGCTCGAGGTGTAGGGAAACTCTGCTTCCTCAAGAAGACTGTCAATGCTGCCGTATATCAAGATGTTCTGGAAACGTTCCTGATTCCGACTGTTGAGGAACAGTTCGGCGAAGAAGACTTCATATTTCAACAGGATCTTGCACCGGCTCATGCGGCAAAGTCGACCAAAGATTGGTTCACTAAAAAACAGCTTGAAGTTTTGGCATGGCCGGCCAACTCGCCTGACCTCAATGTCATTGAAAACCTTTGGGCCATCGTCAAGCGGAAAATTCGCGACAGAAAGCCTACTACGCTGGACCAACTGAAGCAGAACATCGCCACTGCCTGGGAAGCTGTGAGTGCGGAAACTTGCGACAAGCTGGTCAAACTGATGCCGCGGAGACTTCAGGCAGTCATACAAGCCAAGGGGGCAGCCACAAAATACTGAGAAAGTGATGATTGTAATTATAATAAAAATTATTCTAATTCAATGAAACGGTTTCTCCAATATTCTAATTCAATAAAACAACAGTGTCACAGTTAAATGGCCTAAATGGGCCTTTTGGAAAGCTCAGCTGAGCAAATTTTTTTCCAGGTAACGAGTTCTGTGATTAGTCTAACGAGTAGGACAGGTGCGGTGAACACCTGATTTGCTTTCTGCACAAAAAATGCATTCAAAGAATTTCATGATTGCACTATTTCAAATTATTCTAATTCGTTGACCAGCACCTGTAATTGCTCAACAGTACTTGGTATTCCAGATGACAGTATAAGCTTCTCACTTCTGTGTTCTATAATAACTTTCAAAACAACTGAATTCATCTGCATGAGAGAGAATAGGGAGGAAAAAAAAAAAAAAAAAGAGATAAACCAAAAACCTTGAATTACGCAAGTGCTGAGTAATTTTACCTAGCACTGACAAACAATGTGACGTTTCAATGGCACCATGCGCTTGCATCCCACAAAATATGCTGTCAAGGGATAGGTGTCAGCAAGCTCACTATGCTGTAACAGGGTCACTTTCCCAGTGTTGTCCAACATGAATGCCCTAAAATGTTCATCATACCAGCTATTAAGTAATTTCACAATGAAAGAGATTGCTGCCAACAACAACAATTTGTGAAATCTCAACAAAATCAGGTAGACCACCAGTTGTCCCGTAAGGCAAAACCATGCCTGCAGCATATTTAGTTCCATGGTGTATCACTACACTAGTTAAGTTCACAGAAGTTTGTGTTGGATACACTTCTAAGAAAGAATGCTGTATTTCCTTTTCAAGTAGTTCTAATGGAAGAGTTGATATTTTTGTGACACATGTTGCAGGTTTTGAAGCATTTGCTTGTGAATAGTATGCCATCATCATTTGGTGCTTTGTGGCAAGTGACATCAATACATTTCTGAAACTGTTTGTGTATCTTATAACTCGCTTAAAAAAACTATGTTTTGCCTCAAAGCGCATAGTCCAGAGGCTAACCAAAGGCCCAAATCCCCTTATCAAATCAGGATAATGCTCCAAAAAATGGAGCTTTGGTGTTATTTTTTGTTCTGGGAAAACTTCCAACAGCCTGTGGCGATGTTCTGAGATCAGTGTGTCTAAATAGCAAATACTTTCTTCAGTGTGAACAGGGGATACAACAAGTTCAGTAATATCTTTTAAAATCATAAGAACTTTCCATGCTGGATCATTCAGTGGGATCTTTGCACCAATAATGACTGACAGTAATCTTAATAATGTCCAGTTCTCATGTGCGTTCATGTAACTTTTGCGAGTTACTAAATGTGTTGGGATTAGAGGCCGACCGATCGATCGGCCAGCCGATTTAATCGGCCGATTTTTGTTATTTTTTTATCAATCGGCATCGGCCGATTTTCTTATTTGGCCGCGCCTATTTTAATCCGGCACATCTGCGGGCAGCTACTTGGAACGCAGTGCAAGGTTTCAAGAGTGAGCAAGACTTTCAATGGGTAAGGCATCCATTTTTACAATCCAGTGTCCCAAAGTCTATATTTTCTCTCATGATTAGTAATCTGTGATGTTGCTTCATTTACTGAAAAAGAATAGAATTTCAACTGCATCGGTGTTGTAGCATTTCTCTCCAAACGAAACTATGCTTAGCGTTGATGGCAGGAGTGCATTTGGAATGCGCCCTGACTATGCAAGGCAAGCCCTATCTATAAGCTCTAGTATAAAATAACTGACGTCTCTTCTTCAGAAACGAAAATCTAAGTAAATAAAATCAAATTAACACTTGATATTTTCAGTATTTAAATTATTTTTAGACGAAATGAAAAAGGGCAGGACTAAAACTGTTTAAGGATATTTGCAGCATCAGCTGCGCTGAAATAATAATTACTGGTTAGTCAGGATTATTAGAGGACTGTACTTCTCCTTATATATAATAAATAAGCTTTATTGTAAACGAATTAATAAAACAAATAGTTTCTAAAATAATGGAGTTAAAATAAAACATCTCTTTTTCCTTCACTACAAACAGACATTAAATCATGCCGCCTCCTGCTGTTCTGCTGTAAAACTCACCCGTTTAAAGCGGTTTGCGCTGTTAGATATTAAATGAAACGATGAGCAGAATTTTCTGTTTTGTCGGGTTCTACTTTAGAACCCCCTCCAGACTTTTCTGATAAAAGCTCATTTTATCCTGAACCTATAAAGTCCGCGCTCTTCAGCTTTCTCAACTCATTTTCCGCTCACGCACCGAACCTCCAGTACAGCTGATGAGACGCGTTTCTCTGGCTAAGGAGCTCATTTGAAGAAGAAGAAAAAAAACAGATAAAGCTATATTTAAATTACAGCACCTGTCTGTTTTTGCATTATTTATAATTTTATTCTTAATTTAAACGTCACCCATTTTTGTAAAATAATAGCTGCAGCCCTAATGTGAACATTTTATAACATTGTCCTCCCATGTCCATTCGTTTTCAACTGCATGGAGTTGAAGAAGAAATGAGCTTTGCCGTTTTGGAGTAACTATCTAAAGTTGTCACATTATGGAAGTCTTCTTGCACTCTGTTAAACATATTAAAATGAATAATTAATAGACTAACAGACTGCAACAAGTCATACATTTGTTAATTAGTAGGCCCCTACAGTAAATTTTATATAATAGCCAACATAATATTTCTACTATAAACATGAATATATAGTGTATATAGAACATATGTTATATAATGAATAAAATAAAATGTTATGGATAATACAATCTAAATAAAATTAATATTTTTTTTATTAACATATAGTGATATAGTAACATTAAAGTCACTATAAAATGCTAACCTTATTTTCAATAAATTGTGTGAAGTTTACAACTGTTGTTCCTCCTCTTACTAGTATGATTTTAAGCATGCCAAATAAATATAATACGATAGCATATCGGCCCTAAAAATCGGCAGGTCACATCGGCCATCGGCTGACTCTGACCACTAATGATCGGTATCGGCATCGGCCTTAGAAAAACCCATATCGGTCGGTCTCTAGTTGGGATAGGTTGGGGCTGAACGGTTTTATCAGTAAATCTGTATGGAAACTGAGTTATGGACTTGTTAAGTTCTGTCAAGGTGAAATACTGCTTGTGGATAAAGATACTAAGACAAAGTGCCAATTCTAATGGAATTATGCCTTCAAAAAGGTCATGTAGAACATCTGGTGGGTACCCTGTTACAAAATGGAAGTAACTTAATTTCTCAGTTAAGGGACAGCCTTTTTTCACACCACAACAGTGCACCTCAGCAGGATTTTCCTTTATAGACTGAACATGTAAATCATAGGTATCTTTTGTTCTTGGTGGAAAAGCCCCGGTACGCACTTCCTTTTGCTGATAGTCAGAACGTTCTCCAGTACAAAACCTACAGATAAAATGTCCAGAAAAGCTTTCTACAAGTCCACTCAAAGAATGCGCACCTAGATTGTCTGCTGACACACAAAAAACTGTACCCCTGACATTTCTCCCAATCTGAGGCACAAAAATCCCTTCCTTCTCTAATGCTGTGAGATCTTTCAAAAGAGGTTCCAAAACGGTTTCATAGCCGTATTTTTTTACATCATTTGCTTTACAAAGGAGAGCCAAATTAATTGATGTTAGCTGTGATCTTAGTTCAGATGGTATATCGCCAAGTACCCAGTACACGGCTGTTACTTTGTGTTTTTTTCGCGAAGTTCCAAGAGTATTGCAGATTTCAAAATCATCTATGTAGAGTATAAGTGATATACTGAACTCTTCATTAGCTTAAAATTCATTTTGGTTGAAATATTTGCCATCATGGAAGGATGCCAACTGTGAAGTGTTTGAATGTTTAGCCAATACACAGTTTACAATGTCTTCTTTACTTAATGTCTTCACTTCCTGTAAAGATGGAAGAACAGGCACATACTGAAAACTACAATTCTCCTCTGGATCCAAAATATATTCCACTGGTTCTATTACGCTAAAATTTTCCTTAAAATATTTTCCCCTCTTAAATTTTGAAGAAAAGGGACCATCGGGACCAAAAGCGGCACTAAAAGGATTAGAACGGCACAGTTTGTCTACCAATTCATTGACAACAGTGTCATTTAGAGCACAATTATTCATTGTAAAAACCTCACTAACTAACTTTGGAATATACTGAGTTGATGTTGAGCAGATAAACTGAAGCTGTTCCACCAAGTCATCAATACATTTGCCAAAGACATTATAGATACTTTCCAACTTTAACAAGAGAGAACCAATATCTTTTACTATTTCACTTAAAATATCCCCTTTACAATCCGACCCTAAGGCAGTAGCTATATCCACATGATCATGTGAATCAAACACTGGAGTGGAGCTTTCATTTTCAGCAAAAATTGGATGTTCTGAAATCAAATAAGTCTTAAAATCCTTCCAGGAACATGATTTGTGTTTTCTACTTCGGTGTGTTGCATATATGTCCCATACATGTTTGTCTTAAAATCACATCCATCAAAGGCACATTCTATGGTCTCATGTCTTTTCAAGTGGGCATTAATATGTTGAAAATAGTCTTTCGTATTAGGATAAAAGGAGTCACAAATCGGACATCTGAAAGACTGCACAACCCCACACCCTTCAGTTTCTTGTGAATTGTGAGATCTATGTAAGTGTGTGCGTAGGCCACCCCATGTCCTAAAAGAGCAAGGACAGCTTAAATGAAGACAGGGTACTGAATATCCACGACGAAGTACCATGCTCCACTCGATAATGTTTTAGAAGTGCACCTGTTGATGAAGCAACCAATGTGCAGAGTTTACAGGGCAATCCCATAAGCAGACACCTAAAAAGAGACAATAACATTACCAGAGGAATCTAACAGACTGGTCTAATGCAATTTTCATTGATGGACTGACTGCCTTTCATACAAAAGTTTAAAATGTGACACTAGTGCTGCACAATTAATCTTCTCATGTTCACAAACATGCACACCACACTGAATGCTAGCTGAAACTTGAATAGCTCATTATACGCTATATAGTAAACTACGTTACATAAGTCAAAACTACATCAACCAACACTATATTTTAGATTCCCACAAGAGTAAGTATACATTTTTAACAATTACACATTTAATCATTCAGGAACACAATAATAAATTGACAACATTTACCTCCTCTGTTTTACCCTTGTTCAGCTTCTCTCCTTAATGGTACTGGTGCTGTAAAACAAATGTAGGACATATTAAACATGACTGACAAGTGGGGGATGAAATGAAATTTTTTTAGGCACCAAGTGTTTTATTGAAAATATGACAGGTTGGGCAAGTATGGCTCTCTCTTCTTAAAATACTTAAAATTCCCTATTAAACTTTGACAAAACAATTCTGCATTACATGTGATATTAGCATTTTTAAGTTTTTTCAAAACAATACTGATAAACATTGTCAATTCATTGCAAGTAAGATCATCACCAAGCTCAATTTAAGTTTCTCAGTAAATTACACACAGCAGAGATAGTTGAGAGTTAACTTAATACTTTATAAAAAAAACATTAGAGGTCACTGTTTTAATACTAAAGTTTAAAACAATACTGTGAACTAGTGTTGTAGTCCAGACCGCTATACCAAGACCGGGACATGTCAAGTCCGAGTGAAGACAGAGAAAAGTAGAGACCGATAACAGACTAACATTAAGAGAAGAAAAAATAATAATTATAATATATATATATATATATATATATATATATATATATATATATATATATATATATATATATATATATATACATACACACACACATTTTTTTAATTGCTTATTATTTAATTTAAAATACTACGATGGGCACATTAGTATCTTCTATATAAATAATATCAGTGTCCATTAACCATTATTTTTTAAAACTCTTAGTTAGCCAACAGCTTGCTGCTAATGTTAGCTAGTTCTTTGGTTAACTACATTAGATACATCATAGAACATAGAAAATCATAATACATCGTTGAAAATATAATTAATAGCGACTAAATGGTACCAAAAAATCCTCTTAAACTCCAAGCCTAATTTTACCAATTTCTGCCTGAAATTACATATTCAAATTTTAAGGCTTTTCAGACTAATATTAAATAATTCAGAATCAATTTTATGAATTAATAAGACTTAGAAGCCTTTACAAAAGGAATTGAAAATACTTTAAAATTATTCAATTATTTAAATTATTCAATTGAACATAAAATGGTCAAAATATATTAAAATCCAGGAACAATTTTAGGTGCTTTTCAGATTTTATTTTCAGATCTATAAAATGAAATATTTATATGGATGAAGTGTTTTTGCAGCTCTATATTTTGCTATAAAGTGTTCAGATTCAGTAACCCCGGGCGCTTAGAGATCTATAAAAAATGCTGCGGTAAAACAGTCGCACACTTTAGTAACTTAGTTCCGTAATCCAGTCAGACGGCTTGAATGATCTATAACGACCGTATTGGATCAAATACGGACGTTGGAAAAACGCAAATATGAAAATTATTAATCATATTTCTAATAAAAAAAGGCATATTTTGCCCTAAATGTGCATTTTCTTATAGGGAATTCAGCTAAATAGGCAAGATAACTGAAAATCAGAGATTCTAAGCTTTAACATTGTATATTGGATGTCTATACTGAGCTTATACTTATTCATAAACACAGTCAGATATTAATTATGACATTGTTTTGGCCCACGGGCGGGCCAGGGCATCTTAAGAGGATAATTTTTACCTTCCAGTTAGCTAACTCACAGCAAATATTAGTTCTATAACCGCTAACGCCAAGTTCTCTCCCCAGTAACATTAGTATGCTAGCTTGCTAACCGCTAACGCTAAGTTCTCTCCCAGGCAACTTTAGTATGCTAGCTTGCTAATCGCTAAAGTTAGTTCTCTCCCCAGTAACATTAATATGCTAGCTAGCTAACCGCTAAAGTTAGCTAGGTTGGTTATCCTAGCCGCTCTCCTTCTCCTCTACCTCCATCTCCTCCTTCGGCTCTCTTAAACTTGAACCCCACGCTCGCCCGCGCTCAGTAACCTACCTCTAGAGATCTTAAAACTTGTGAATCCACAAATACAGGGTCACAATTAACTGTAAAGCCAAAAATATTAGTTGCTAGGTGTCTACTTACCAATATCTGCAAGTAGAGTTCAAGGTGGCTCTCTCCAGTACTGCGGGACTCCTCAGCAGATTTCCCAGAAGGCTGCGGTCTCTTCGCGCACTTTTTGTTAATGGCGTCCAAGTGATGACATTTAACTTAACTAACTCAATTTCTTCAGTTGTTTTAGAAGAAAATGAAATATTGATTCGAAGTAAATAATAAATGTTGTAACTGAAACTGACTAGTTAAACTTCTCCCATCTTAAATATTATATTTGGAATTTACCAAAAATATTAAGCTTATTCTAAAAATTAAGTTAGTTAGTCAACTACTAATTAATTTTCTTAAAGAAAACTTAAATAGAAGATGTAAATTCAGGACAAATGTATCTGTTGGTGATTTAGTTTTTTTTTTTATATCTCCAACTCAAACAATAAATTAAATGATTTTCAGATATTTTTTTAATGCAGTATAGCTGTTTATTATTGTTATATTTACAAAGCCACTGGAATATTTTTAGAGAGTATCTTCATAAGATATACATTTTTTACCTTACGTCAATTTTTATGATCTTTTTTTAAGGTCCTATTTTTCCTTTTTTACGTATATATTTTATTCGTCTATAATAAATGTCAGTTTTTATTCCTATTTTTTATATATTTTTTTAATCCCTTTTAAACTGTTAATGCTCAGCGGCACTGTAAATGAGGGTCCCTATCCAGTGTGAATAATCGATTGCTTGTTTAATATTCAGTGTTGCAAAACCAGTTTTTACATAAACAATAAACAGAATAAAAAATAAAATTATTTTATTTTTATTTAAGCTGCTGGTGTTTCTTTCGCAGCCTTACGCGCAGTCATTTTTCTATGCGCTCTCCTTCTGTAAAACGGACAACCCGTAGAGTCCACGTCGCCTCAGCCACCTGCGAGTCCATGTACCTCTCTTCCGTGGACTTTCAGCGCACAACAGGGCATAAATAAGCAAAGCTAAGCGCTTTCTTTTGCAAGGCGTTGTGTTGAAGCGAGAGTTTGTACGCAAAGAAAGCTCCGCCTACGGGCTGCGTTTAGACGTGCAGTGTAAGCTCCCCCGTCGCAGCAGGTCAGTCGGACCGTACAGTGTGTGCAGATGAATCGCAGGCGTTGTTCATACACGACAAACGATTCAAATGTGCTGTTTGAGCTCTCCAGAACGCATCCGATTACAAAAATCGCACAGCGTCCGCCTGGCTTTAGCGGAACCCTTCCTCTTGGCTGGCATCTTGGAAAGTGTGGAAAAGTGATGGACGCCAGATATTTTTATGGACGTCTACGTCCACCTGAACGTGCCGTCCAAATATCCACTAAAATACGTCCGTACTGCGTCTAAATATCCACTAAATTACGTCCATATTAGTCGCCGTCTATTCCGAAAATTTTGGGAGGTACCAAAACCACTTTTGCGTCTAAAGTGGACGGCAACGTCTAAACTACGTCCACTTGGACGGTGCCGTACAAATATCCACTAAACTACGTCCAGATTGCGTCTAAATATCCACTAAATATCCACTAAACTGCGTCCACTGAAATTTGGACGTACTTTAGTGGATATTTAGACGCAATTGCAGTGGGACAGGGCCTTTATCAAATATACTGTAAACCTGCGTGTCAATATGCGTGTCAACCTAGAGTTTTGTTTATTGACTTAGTTCCAACTGTATACTGTAAAAATTAGGAAAGAAAAATTATATTAAAAAAATGTATATAATGGAATTAGGGACAGTTCTATAAATGGCTCTCTGCAGTGGTGCCAAAGACTAGGCTGTGCCGAGCTACGCCTCCACGGCAAAATCTGGACACTGTATAATAACTGTAACACTAGAGCACTAGAGCAAGTTAAAAATAACTGATAATAATCCCAGCAGCCCTGTAACAGATAATCTTAACAGAGCTTCTTAAACTGGCCACCCAGTTAGCCTTCTTTTTATATGTAATTTTATCATTTTATTCTCGAAGTCGGCTATTTTTTACAGCGCTCTGGCGTACCTTCAGTGTCACTTTAGTCTCCATGCAAATTTTTATTTGAGATTGTGCTGTGCGCTTCATCATAAAGGGTGCTGAGATGAAAGGGGTATCATTTCGGCAGATGTAAATATCAGGTATTCAGATTTGAACTTGGTTATCTTCGCAGATTTTACGATTAAGCTGTGTTTAACATGTTCTCCTAATAATGATCATTTTGGCTAAAACGCCTACAAGTTATTTAGTTCTGCAATACCAGTCTTTCTTTCGTTATATCCAACTAAACTAGCACTGTCTAACAAAAGTCTTTGTTTGGCTTTATATCTTGCTGTGTTCTGAGTGAAATATAAATATTAATGGACAGCGCGAGAGTAACCTCTGGCGCCCACATGTTTACCAGACGCGTGTGCACGCAAAAGGGAGGCCGATTCTGCCTGGGATTCAAAATTCGGCACACCTGTTATATATATATATTATGATTTAAATACATTTAATTAAATGATATCTCCCGCTTTCATCCAAGCCGTCCACTCAGCTCAGAGCGCCACTTCAAATGCTCCATTCATGCTGATACGCAGCTGCCCTGGATTAAGCTTTAAGTTTATTTGGGTGAGTAAAGCACGTGTCAACCTCGTTAGCCCGCAAACAAAAAATATATTAGACGCAAAAAAGCACTTTAACTTTTACTTCAGTAGAATTTTAGCAAAGTAAAGGTACTAAATTACAATTTTTAGTACTTTTTTTCCATCTCTGCTTATTACAGTTGGGAAGTCGTAGGGAGGACTCGGAGCCCATGAGCGGCACCATTGTCCCTTATTGGCCAAGACAAACAAGACCCGCCCCCGTCCTATTTCTGATTGGATGGAAGGCTTGTTGCGCTTTAAATGGTCTGCACACGTCAAACATAGAGGGGAAAAAGACTTTTCGTAGGGGGTGGGGAAAGTTTTTTTTTTTTTTTTTACAGAGCCACCCTACGCCGGATTTCCGGCACGGCGCCGGAACGCTATCACCCCTGGGAAAGTCCAGCTGACCACAACCTTGTCCACAGCGGTGGAGAAAATCCAACCTGCGCGTTTCTGACACGGCCATTAGCACCCCGGAGCCAGCGGTGAACTCTTTTACCGGTTCAGTGTACGCTCTGGAACTCCGGGCGGTCATGAAGTGCTCCATCTGCGGCAACAAACAGGACAAACTGGATCACCGCACCGTGTTTCATCGCTGCAACATGAAGCAGAAGACCGCAACCTTCATCAAACTGCTGTCTGGCACGCTCAGAATCCAGACGGACAGCGAGAAACACGCCCTGGCCGTCAGCAATGCACCCTTGGTAACGTACCTGGAGCGTTACAACCTCGACCACCTAACTCTCACTGACGAAGTGGAAGAGCACCGTGCACAACGCGCTGCTTCCAAAACACAGTAAACGCGTATTTGTGACATGAAAAGGCTTACATAATTTAAAAAAATACAGTATTTTCAAAACATAATAAGCAGCTGTATCACTACTACAGGTATCTCAATAAAAAAATAAGTAGATAAACACAAAAAAAGACAAAACAAAAATGTGTTTTACCAAAATAAAAATAAAAGTTGCAAGAAGTGATGCAAGAGATCAATGATTTTTTTTAATAATCTGCATTTATGTGTATAATACTTTGTAATCTTATTAAGTAAAATTCGGCATGAGAGTTTTTACTACACAAACCATAGAGTTATAAACCAATTAGTTTATGGTCCAATTGAAGTAGATCATAATGCATCTTCAACCATTTTAATATATCCTTTCAAACCTATTAGACATTTTGCATGAGAAAAAAATAGATGTTCCAATGTTTATCTATCTGCTTCACAGAAAGTACAAACTATACAACCTATATTAAATCTGTGTCTTCAGAAATCATTGGTAAATGTCATTAATAATTTAAAAATTAATTTCTTTAGCTTGAGAAAAGATAGGAAAAGCAACATATTTGATTCTAATTTTAAGCTATCTAATTTTCACAATCAGATTCTATATCTCTCCTTTTGAGTGCGGATGGAAATAATTCTGAGGAGAACGAATATCTTAAAACCTTATTAGTAAATCTTTTTTTACCCATTAATTCTAGACTAACCATTCTTGGCACTACCTCTGAATATCCTAATACCCCTTTACTTACATGAACAATCCACAAACGTATAGCCATATTTAGCATGATATAATATATACAGATTATATTATATTTCTTACTTATTTAACTTTCCTTTCCTATCCATTAAATGAACAACAGACCAAATTCCATTTTTTCATCCAATCTCTAGAGAACACAAATTTTCTTTTAATAAGAATAAATTTGTTATTCCACAATGTAATTGGGTGAGGAGAACAATTGTGTTAGTATAACATCTTCCAATACAATAGGATTTGACTATAAAAATATGCTAATTTAAAAGGCACCTAGATGGCTCAAAATCACATTTCATAGGAAATTCAATATTTGACTAGGAAATCAAATCTAGACAGTATGCCCATCTTTCAAAAATAATTTTAACTTAATACTACCAATCATAACATTAAAGGCAACTCCGCCAAGGACGGTCCCAAGCCCGGCTGAAAAAGGAGGAGGGTTGTAGCTGCGAACTACGTAAAATTAGCAACGAAACTGATGGAAAACGAAGGAAACGATTTCTACTACCGCATTCGGGGCAGCCGATGCACCAGCTTTATGGTCCCAGGACACTGGTGGAAAGTTAGCCATGGCCCAAAATTCGACCAAACTTATCATGCCAAAAATTGGGATCAAAATCGCCGCTTGGAACATCCGAACAGGCCACCAAGTTGGCCAAAAAGAAATTATTGCGAAAGAACTTTACAACTCTGGGATATCAATTGCGGCCTTATCCGAACTACGACTCACTGGTTCTGGACAAATGACCATTTGTCCTCCAACGGTCGACAAGAATATGACTTTACATTACTCCGGTGGCGCCAAACACGAGGCTGGCATCGGATTTATGCTAGATTCTCGTGCCTGCCGAAGCACCATCGCATTCCAGCCTATCTCCAACCGGCTGGCAGTTATTATATTGAATGGAACAATCACACATTCTTTCCGTCTATGCACCGACAGAAGTCAGTCCAGATTCAGCCAAAGATAACTTCTATTGCCAACTCCAAGAAGCACTGGATCTGATCCCCCAAATGGACATGATCATCCTGGCTGGCGATTTCAATGCTCATATTGGCAAGGAAAGAGCGGGCTGGGAATCCACAATATGATCCTTTGGACATGGCACCACCAACGACAATGGCCTCCGCCTTCTCTCGTTCGCCACAGCCAACAACCTGGTCATCGGCAACACCCTGTTCCAGCACCCACTCAGGCACCAACTAACCTGGCGGAATCCAGCAGGCAAAGACTCTGCAGTATTGGACTACATCCTGATCAGCTCCAGGCTCCAATCATCACTACGGGACGTTAGAGCGATGAGAGGACCAGACTGCGGATCTGATCATCATCTTGTTCGTGCCAAGATCCACCTCAAATTACAACATGCCAAACCGTCATCCAGGCCACTGCCTAAACTAAACTGGAGGAAGCTAATGGACCCAGTGGTCAGGGAGGAATTCCAAATTAGCCTGGCAAACCATTTTGAGATGTTGACGGCGTCAGACGATGTGAATGATGAGGAACAACGAATCTCCAATACCATTATGGAGTGTGGTAAGCCTCTCTGCCCACCAATCCCTCGCCGCACCCAGCCTTGGATATCAGACGACTGCTTGTACCTGGTGGCAAAGAGCAAAACAAGCAAAGCAGCTTGACCACGACCAGTATCGGCAGCTCAACCGTGAGGTCCGACGGAAGATGAAGGAAGAGTGCGCCGTTTACTGGAACCGGGTGACGCAAGAGCTTGAAGCAGCGGCGGCAAAACACGAATACCGAACTATCTATCAAACCCTGAAACGACTCAGTGGAAGAACCACATCAACAAACGATAACATCAAAAAGGCAGATGGGGGATTTGTGAAGTCATCTGAAGAACGGCTTGAACGTTGGAAACAGTTCTTTGAGGGACTGTACAATCATAATCCACCAACAGGGCCACCCCCAGAACCACCAGATATCGCCCCGCCTACAACACCTATGGCTGATACAGAACCAACGGAGCTAGAAGTCAAGACGGCTATCAATGCATTGAAGAACGAAAAGGCGCCGGGAATTGCCCAAGTTACTGCGGAAGCCATCAAGGCTGACAGAGAAGTCCCATCACATCGCCTGCACCTCCTCATCACAAAGATCTGGCACTCAGAGGACAAACCCTCTCAATGGAAGAAGGCAATCATCATCCCAATCCACAAGAAGGATGACAGCCAGGAATGTAAAAACTACCGCGGCATCAGCCTATTATCGATCTTAGGCAAAGTCTTCATGAAGATCATCCAGTCACGGCTCCAGAAACACCGGGAACAAACGAGTCGAGAAGAACAAGCAGGGTTCAGGCCCGGCCGAGGATGTATTTATCAAATCTTCTCCCTCCGCCAACTGATGGAAGAAAGAACACGATGTGGCAAACGGACAGTTGTCTGCTTTATTGACTTCAAGTCTGCGTTTGACTGCATACAATGGCCAGCGCTCTGGAGAACTTTGAAGACTGAGAACATCCCGCCAAAAGTCATCTCACTCCTCCGGGAAGCGTATAATGGTTGGCTAGCCAGGTGCGCATTCGAAATGAACTTTCAGAGGAGTTTACCATTAGAACCGGCATCCATCAAGGAGACATTGCCTCGCCGCTCCTCTTCAATGTTGTGGTCGATGCCATCATTGCGGAAAGTCTTCCAAGGAAGAAGCGGTGTCCAGTTTAGCAACGACCACCATCTGAACGACCTGATGTTTGCTGACGACAGTGCAGTGGCCTCCGAGGATGATGAAGAAGCCACGGACATCCTTTATGACATCGCCCGCACCGCCGCGCCATATGGCCTCATTATCAATGCGGCCAAGACGAAGGTGCTGACGACGGATGGATCACCTGCCCACGTACATCTTGACGGAGAACAGATTGAGCAAGTGAAACTCTTTAAATATCTCGGATCTCTCGACCAAGAGAAGAAAGTGACCTCTTCAGCTGACATCCAGGCCAGAATTGGGCAGGCGACTGTAGCATTTGCCTCGCTCAGGTGGTGTCTCGGTGGTTCGGGCATGTGTGTAGGATGAGCAAGTTCCAGCTACCACACCAGCTGCTTTGGAGAGTCAGGCCCGACACCTGGAAAATCCAGAAATCCGCGCCAAAGAAGACTTGGATAAAGCAGATAGAAGAGGATCTGCGGAACCAATGCCTGAATCTAACTCAAGCAAACGCAGTAGCAATGAACCGGAAGGAATGGAAGAGCGTTGTGAGTATAGTTCGGGAACCATCGGCACCTACAGCAGCGTATTGGCTACGGAATTGGCCGCAGCAGATCGCCAGCTAAGGACCAAAGAAAGAAGAAGATAACATTAAAGGCAATCATATTCAACCAACCATCCCTTAAACATTTAACTAAATCTTCTTTACTAATATAGTGTTTGTCCCTCCAGACCAGAGACTGTAAAAAAAGATGGACGCCGTGTCGCCGTTCCCATTCATTCAATGAAAATGAAGCCAAAATCTTCCTCCATGTTGGCGATCCTGAAACCTGAGTCTGTAGAGCGCAGTAGAGACCAGAGGAGGGAGAAAGACTGTGGAGAGACCGCCTACTCATTTAAATAACCCCGCCCCTGAGGGCTGCGTCGCGGTCACAGACTGCAGAGCAGGGCGGACTGGAGCTGGCGGTCTGTTATTGGTCCCACCCATAACCAGCCGTTTTACAATAACCACACCTTTTTTTAATAGAGCTGAATAACGTTTTAAAAAACGAATTCTGTGGGGATATAAAAAATTGTCAATATAAGCAGAGGTTACACTAGCTGCTGCATTTAAATAATGGAGGTAGAATTACAGTATATTGGAAAAAAACGTGATTGAAAGTTGTTCTGTTTTGCCATTGAAACCTATGGGGATGGGTGGGGTTATACAGCTTTCTGAAACCGAACAGCAGGGGGCGCCCCACCTGTGGTGGCTTCACTTTTGAGAGACGATGCTCTGTCCAGCTATATACAGTCTATGCTCCAGACAAAGTCATATTGTTTTTTTTTTGTTTTTTTTTGTAATTAAAGTTTTTATTTATTCATAAAAGCATAGTGAACAAAGTCTCACACGGTATATCCTAAAGAAATCCATAGAAAAGGAGTCCTGGGTTCAAAGAAATAATACAAAACAGCGCAAAAAGAAAGATAATCAATAGTTAAGCCTTACATAGTAACTGTAAAAAGGAGTTTACCAGACAAAAATACAGGAATCAGTAACACAAAGACAATACAATGAGATAACAAGATGCACGACAATCTCTTCAATTTAGTCAACAGTCATATTATCAGTTAGAGGTGAGATATTCCATAAAGTAATCCCAAATTCCAAGTTCTACAGGTCCTGTACTCCTCACTCTGGCTAACATAACCTCATATGAAGTGCTCTCACTCATTAGTATTTTCCATTCTTGCATTGTTGGACATGTGGGTGATTTCTAGTGTCTTAGTATGACTCTAGCAGCTGTGGTTATTCCTACCATCAAGACTGAATATACTCTCTTTGTTAAAGTTGGGGTTTCAGTTTTATCTCCTAAGAGACACAGACGGGGGGACACTGGCAGGTCTACTCCAACCGAGGTCTCCAAAAACTTCAACACATTGTGCCAGAATAGTTTGACCATGGAGCATTCCCATATGAGATGCAAAAAGGTTCCCATTTCTTTTTTACATTTCCAACATGAACTACTGTTTGTTAATCCTATTTTGAAGAGCCTATAGGGCGTCCAATAGTACCGATGCAGAATTTTATATTGTGTAAATTTCCCTCTAGCCTCTCTGACATATTTGCCGTTTTGTGCTATAATTTGACTCCAGGTATCCCTATTAAATTCGTACTTAAGATCCCTTTGCCAGATTATTCTTAAATTATCACATATGCTACTAATTGAATTAATTGAGTTTTTATAAAATGTTGATGCCTTACAGTTAAGAGGGTTATCCAGGTAGTCCATAATTGGGTTGTCTAATGTATCTGATATAAAGGTTTTATTTATGCAATTTCTAATTTGTAAATATTTCCAAAAGTCTCCTTTTTCTTGTAACTTGAACTGTTGGACAAGTTCAGTAAATGACCTGAAGGTCCCTTCTATATACAGATCACTTATAGTGTGTATACCCTTATCCAGCCATTTTTTCCAAAACACTTTCTGCTTCCCAATCTTCACCTCTGGATTAAACCAGAGTGATGCATAAGGTTGTTTATAGTGACCTAATGACCTAATGACCGGATAGTGACCTAATGACCGGATTTATGTCATTCCCTTTACTTTTTGAACATTGGGATAACACATTAATTGGCTGGAATGGTGCTGCCAAATTTTCCTCAATAGAAGCCCATGCTAAACCAGAAACTGTTCCCCTCCAATGCTTGAGTATCTTAGCCATCTCAAATGCCAGACTATAGAGCCTTACATCCGGGAGACCAAGTCCTCCTTTTTCTTTGGGTGCACACATTTTACTCCATTTAAATCTTGGCTTCCTCCCTGCCCACAAAAATTCTCTGATTATAGTTTCGTATCTTTTAAAAATATGATCCGGCCTATTTATTGGTAACATCATAGAAATATAGTTAAATTGTGGCACAATGATTACATTTATCTTTCCCCAGAGACTCAAATTTAACTTTCCCCATTTATCTACATTTGTTTTTATGTTTTGAAGCAGAGGCTCAAAGTTTAGCGTTGCCATCTCGTCCAGCTCTGAAGTCAATTAAATGCCCAGATAGGTCATACCTTTGGGAATCCATCTAAAATTATATTGTTTTGTTATTTGTGGGTGACAGTGCTTGGATATAGGCATCGCCTCCGATTTGGTCCAGTTAATTTGGTAGCCAGATATCTTAGAATATGTATCAATGGTGTCCATTAGTGCAGGTAGAGAGTTTTGAGGCTCACTAGTCAGAAAAAGTATATCATCAGCATAAAGCATTAACTTAAATGGTGACTCCCCCCTGCAATCCACTCCTTTAATAGCTGGGTTTGCTCTTATAGACACTGCCAAGGGGTTCCAGTGCAATTGTGAACAGTAAAGGCGACAAGGGACATCCTTGTCTCGTTCCTCTAGAGAGATCAAAAGGAGGTGAAATAATGCCGTTTGTCAGAACTGATGCTTTAGGGTTGTTGTAAATTATCCATTTTGCGAAGCTAGGGCCAAAACCAAATCTCGAAAGAGCTGAATGTAAGAAACCCCACTCCACCCTATCGAATGCCTTCTCAGCGTCAAGTGACACCGCTACCACTGGCGCTGCACTCGAAGCATTTGACCACTTTAAGTGCATAAGTCTTCTCAAATTATCAGTGGATGACCGCCCCTTTATGAAACCCACTTGATCTGTATGTATAATGTGCGGCAAGATTGTTTCTAGTCTTAGGGCCAGAACCTTCGCCAGTATTTTACTATCCACATTTATGAGGCTAATTGGCCTGAAGTTCGCCGGATCTGTATGATCCCTTCCTTTCTTGGGTATCAAAGAAATGAGTGCTTCATTAAGGGATGGAGGAAGTGAGCCTCTTTGAAAAGCCTCCTGAAACACATCTGTCAATATTGGAGTAAATATATCAATATATTGTTTATAATACTCCACAGGAAACCCATCCGTTCCTGGTGACTTCCCTGTATTCATGGACAAGATGGCATTTTTAACCTCTTCTTGGGTTATTTGTGCATCAAGAAGAGCTGACTGGTCAAAGGATAGAATTGGAAGATTTAGATTTGATAGAAAATCTTGGACAGACGTCTCATTTAAAGCACCAGATGATCTATACAAGTTCTCATAGAATTCCTTAAAGGCCTCATTAATACCCTTAGATGATGTTACAAGAGAACCTCCTACTCTTATTGCTGGAATTATGTAAATATAGCTTTGTTCCTTTAACTGTCTGGCTAGGAGTCTACCAGTCTTTTCCCCTGACTCATAAAATTGTGTTTTTAGTCTGAACATAGCATACTCTGCTTTTTTATTAAAAATGTCATGAATTTGAAATTTGCATTTACAAATATTTTTAAGTAAACTTTCAGAGTGCTGCCTGGCCAACTCTTTTTCCATACAATTTAATTCTGCTTCTAATTTTTTAATATTATCATTGCGTTCTTTTTTCTTTTTTGAGGTCTGTGCAATCATTTTACCCCTAATGTACACTTTAGATGCCTCCCAGACCATTGCAATGCTTTCTGTACTACCTAAATTGATTTAAAAAAATGAGGGTAGGTCCTCTGCAAGTTCCTTAGAGCAGTGTTTCTCAACCAGGGTGCCGCGGCACCCTGGGGTGCCGTCTGGCTTCATCGGGGGTGCCGTCAAAATATTGCGCCTCACGTGCATATTTCCTTTCCAGAGTCAGCTCGTGTCGGGGTGTGTCCCAATTCACAGGCAGCATACTCTGAAGGATGCGACCCACAGAGGCGGTGTATTACTGCGCAGCTGTGACGCAATCTGTCTTCGAATACAGCCTCTGAAGGATGCAGCCCCTAAATTGAGACACACTGTAAAGTTTTTGTCCCCCACGCGATGCACGCGCTATTTTATTTCATATTCCGCCAGCAACACCCCTCGTTCTCACCTGAAGTACTGCGCCAGCACCCCCCCCCCCCCTTCTCACCTGAAGTACTGCGCCAGCACCCCCCCCAATCCCCCCACCCCCCCGTTCTCACCTGAAGTACTGCGCCAGCACCCACCCCCCCACCCCCCCACCCCGGTAAACTGGGGTGCCGTGACATCTCGCATATATTTGAAGGGTGTCGTGATAGAAAAAAGGTTGAGAAACGCTGCCTTAGAGTACATCTCGTCCTGTAGAAGGGACGTATTCATTCTCAAACTGCCTCGTCGAAGTCTGTCTGAATATATATTTACACACACCTCAACAGGTGCGTGATCTGACATGGAAATAGCGTTAATGGCACTATCGACAATAACATTGGTTAGACTCTGGGAAATTAAAATATAGTCGATTCTTGAGTAGGATTTGTGGCAGTGGGAGTAAAATGTGTATTCCCGGTTTGTGGGGTTGACCAATTGCCATATATCTATCAATCCGTTATCCTCCATCAGCAGGTGAATGGCCGCTCTATCCTTTGGTATCGAGATGCCCATGTATTTACTTTTGTCTAATAATCCATCTAAAACCTGGTTGAAGTCTCCTGCCAAGATTATTTGTCCTTGGGCATTCCCCAGTATACTATTAAGACCATGAAAAAAAGATGGATCTTCCTTGTTAGGAGCATATATATTACATAGTGTTATTTTTGCCCCATTTATATTAGTTTCAAGACAAATAATTCTACCAATATTATCCTTAAACTCCCTCAACATAAAAAATTTAACCTCTTATGAACCAAAATAATAACTCCATTACGGTTGCTGGAGAA
Source organism: Astyanax mexicanus (assembly GCF_023375975.1). Taxonomy (NCBI): domain Eukaryota; kingdom Metazoa; phylum Chordata; class Actinopteri; order Characiformes; family Acestrorhamphidae; genus Astyanax; species Astyanax mexicanus. The sequence goes on from NW_026040055.1 coordinate 883,990, forward strand.
AGAGTTATAGTAAACATGACCAACCCAGTCCCTTTTAAAAATTTTTGCTTCATCTTCCTGTAAATGTGTTTCTTGAATGAATGCTATATCAGCTTGTTTATGCTTAAGATATAAAAGTATTTTTTTCCGTTTCACAGGGTTACCACAACCATTAATGTTCCAGGAAACTACCTTAACATATGCACTGTTTGCCATTCACATGCAAGAAAATAGACTATTACTTTTGTACCGCTGAGCATTATTAGTATACCTGTATTTCTCACATAAACCAACACGACTAAACACGTCAACAAAAAACTTCCCTCTACCTCAGAGGGGAAAACCTGAAATGAAAAAACCCTCCAGCAAACGGCTGGAAATTCACCTCTCGTTAAAAAAAAACAGACGGCAAAATGAGAGGAGGAGAATATAAAACAAAACAAAAACCTTACTTAGGTCAGTGGGAAGTCCGAGTCGTCCACTAGGTTGTAGCCTAGTCAGCTCCACAAAGCTATCCAGCCCCATCATACCTCTCGCAATCTCCTTTGTTGAAGAATGTTTCAATTTATTCTCCATGAGTTACTTGTTGCTCGATGAACTTAACAGCCTCTGAAGCCATTTCAAACGTTCTATTCCTCCCCTTCCACGCGAAGTGTAGTGTAGCAGGAAAGGCTAGTCGGAACCTCACTTTCTTGTCGCGTAGTGGCTGTTTTGCCGTTGTGAAAGCTTTCCTCCTCTCAGCGAGCTCCTTCGTCATGTCTGGGAACAGGGAAATGTTGCATCCCTTCCACACCGCGCCTCCCTTCTCCCGTGCAGCTTTTAAGACTTTATCTCTCGCGGTTGAACGCAGAAATTTAATCATAATCAGTCTCGGAGGTCGATTTTCATCAGGACGAGACCCAGGAGAGCGGTGCACTCTTTCGATTTCGAATTCGTTGTCAATGTTCATATGTGTAGCGGGTAGAGCTGTGGGGAAGATTTTAATTAATATTTCCTAGTGTTGCCCTATAGATTCCATTAGGTGAGGTGTAGAGGGGAGGACTCTTATTTTGACAGTCCCTGATGGGTAGAGCAGGACCTCATGCTGCGTATAGTCTCACGGAACCATAGATTCCTCTAGGTAGAGGGGAGGACTTTTATTTTGATAGCTACTGATTGGCAGAACAGGATTCTGCGCTGCTTATAGTCTCGCGGGACCAGCACGAAGTAGCGTTTGGTCTCGTGGCGACAGGTACAAGCTCCGGTCGGAAAGCTCCAGCTCGTGGGAAAGCTGCTTTAAAAGAACTCTGTGGGAGATAGTTTTATTGTGCTTACTGACTGGAAAGGATTAAAGGAACACCTGGAGGGTGTATCAAGGGGCACTGTGTGCGTGAGAGGAATCCATAGTTGAAGCAGTGAATGTGGGAGCTCCAGGAATCAGCTGGGGGTGTGTAGCTGCTGAGTGCGTTTGTATTGATGCTGAAGGTGCTGTGAAGGCGATTGAGTTCTGGCTTCCGCATTTACGACTGATTGGAGTGACCGAAAAAGGCCAATGATAGTAGTCACTGTTTTTCTCTCAAAATCTTCTCTTACATCTTCTCCCGGGTTTTAGGATTGTATCTTTACATCTAAATAATTTTTAGAGTTTAAATTAAAATAAAATTATGGTTTTAGTGATTTAACATAGGCTTTTTGGCCCAGGGTTGCCATACTTCCTCATAGAACCATTATCTGGTGCCTTCCAGTACAGCTTCAACGAGTACATTAACTTGATTTATGGGAAGTAACTGGTCCTTTTGGTTTAGAGCTTCAGCCCCTTATTGATATATTTACTTTGTAGTGTTATGGTTTTGTGCACATTTTAATTTGAGTGTATTTCGCTTTGTTTGCAGTGTGGTTTATTATTATTATTATTATCATTATTTTCTTCTTTTTGGGTTTTCTTTTATTTATTTTGTGTGCTAATTAATGGGTGGCTTGAAGCCTGACTTAATCGGCAAATTTACTAAATCCTTCAGTTTTACCAAGTGAAAGTACATAGACTATTGAGATCAGTGTTATAGCCCAGCTTGAAGCCTGACTTAATCGGCAAATTTACTAAATCCTTCAGTTTTACCAAGTGAAAGTACATAGACTATTGAGATCAGTGTTATAGCCCAGATTGAAGCCTTATTTAATAGACGAATTTATTAAATCATTAAGTGTTACCAAGTGAAAGTACTTAGATAATTGGGATCAGTGTTATAGGCCCAAATTATAATGCTCGTGAAGTCTTATATTGGGTGATTTTATGGAAAACAGTGATTTGTATGAGTGTCCTGAAAGAAATGTTTAAAAATTGTTAATCCCTTGCTGTGGTCAGTTTTGTATAACCACTAGCGTTTTAAGAGAAGGTGATTGGTCTGGTTTAATGTATCTGTTTTAAACAAAATAATAAATGTGTTCTGTAAACCTTAGCCTCATTCCGTTCCTGTGTGCCTTATTACATTTTTAGTGAGTGGGTTTATAAAACATTCCAATATAAGGTACCCAGGGGTCACATTTTGGCGTAGTCGGCAGGATTGAGGCTGATAGAGGTTTTTTTTTAAGACACGTACAAATATTTTTTTCCAGGACACTCATTTTTTTTTGTTTTGAAATATATCAGAGGTTTTAGCAGAGAGGGAGAGAGAGGGAGAAAAACAGTGGTTATTATCGGAAGATCCAGTGGGACGGTGTGCCACGCTATTCAAGAAGCCCCATCCCGGAGAGACAACAGAGCGGACCGTTCCTAGAAGTGTTTTTGTTGTTTGTTTTTTCTTTTGGTTTTTGTATTTTAATATTATTTTTGGAGTAATATGTCTACTTCCGATATGGAAGAACAATTCAGGGCATTGACAGAACGTGTACAACAATTGCAAGCCGAAAATGATAGGCTTAAAGTAACAGAGGAAGTTAATGTGGGTGCTAGCACCCGTACTGGTGAAGCCAGGGCTAGGATTCAATCAGAGGGTAACCAAACTAGATTTGAGCGTTATGTGTATATTCCTAGAGAACGAAAATGCCCTAGATTTTCTGGTAAATCCTCAGATATGTTGACTGTAGAAGATTGGGTTGAGGAGGTGCGCAGGTCCTTGGAGGGTCGCCATATGCCCCCATTAGAGCAAGCCTTATTTGTCTATGATCATCTAGAAGGGGAGGCTAAGACTGAAATTAAATTCCGCCCAGCTATTGACAAGAATGACCCAGAGAGAATTTTTGCCATTTTAGTAGATCTGTATGGTTGTTCACAATCTTATATTGGGTTACAAAAGCAATTCTTTCAACGTCGACAATTAGATGGGGAATCATTGAGAGAATATTCTCATTCTCTTTTATCTCTCATGGAAATTGTTAAACGTCAAAGCCCTAGGCCCATTACCAATGCTGACCACCTGGTGCGCGACCAGTTCATTGAGCATGTTCGAGATGGTATGCTCCGGAGGGAGCTAAAACGTACCGTAAGGCTTAACCCTGATATTTCTTTCTTGGCTGTTCGCAGTGATGCCATTCGTTGGGTGGAAGAAGGTGAGCATGGGGCACATACAAGGACACGCGCATACTCCTGTGATACTCAACTTGAGGTAGTGGGTGAGTGTAACATCGCCACTCAAGCAGTAGTACCTCAACCAAATAGGGAAATATCTGAATTGAAGGAGTGTTTAAAAAAACAGCAAGCCCAGCTGGATCTGTTGTTAAATCACTTTTCTTTGGCTAACCAGCCATCTCCCGTGAATGGGGCATCCTTGGGCCAAGCGGCACCGACATATCATTATGACCCTTCTGGTAGGCCAATTTGTGTGAGGTGTAAAAAGCCAGGCCACATAGCAAGATTTTGTCGGGAGGGCAGAGGGTCAAACCATTTTTCTAGGGGTGGTAGGTTTCAGGCCAATATGGGGACAAGGGTGGTTAGTGCCTCTGAGCCACAGGAAAACTAATACCCGCTGTTGTTGAGGGCCAAGCATCAGATGGGGTTAGGGTAGGCTCAAAATTGCACTCAAGTAAATTATCTAAGTTGATGGGTGATTGTCCTGTAGTTGAGGTATGCATGGGAGGGGTGTTAGTTCCTTGCTTACTAGATACAGGCTCTATGGTCACTACTATCACTGAAGGGTTTTTTTATCAGCACTTTCAGTCTCTGTCTAGACCCTTACAGGAGTGTCGTTGGCTTCAGCTTAGAGCAGCAAATGGCTTGGAGGTCCCATATATTGGCTATTTGGAGCTGGATATCCAAGTCTTAGGGAAACCGTTGGTTGGAATGGGCGTTCTAGTGGTCCGAGATCCCATTGACCCTCATAGTAAAGCCCAAAAGGCCAGGGTGCCTGGACTATTGGGCATGAATGTGATCAGTCAGTGTTATCGTGAATTGTTTCAACAACATGGTTCTGCTCTGTTCCAGACCCCCTCTTTGCAGTCCGCTGGGGATGTGTGGAGGCAAGCTTTGAAGGAGTGTCATCAGCTAGATTGTCTGCCACTTAGTGGCCGCCTGGGTCCAGTGAAGGTAGCAGGTCGGACGTCTGTCCGCATTCCCGCAGGCTCAGTCAAACTAGTGGAAGCAGTTGGCAATCAGCAGGTGGGGTCGTCAGTGCAGTCAGTGTTGCTGGAGCCAGGGAGCAGTAAGTTGCCACCAGGTATTTTACTCTCTAGAGCATACCTTTCTTTTAATAGGGGACAGCTCTATGTGCCAGTAGTCAATGTGGAGTCCCGGGATGTGTGGCTACCTCCGCGCACTGTGTTGGGAATTATATTTTGTGTAGAATCACAGGCTAATACTGAAAGGGTGATTTTCGAAGAGCGGGAAGGAAATCAAGAGAATGTTGCTGTTATGCGGTCCTTGTGTGCCGAAGGTCAACCATTGGATCTGTCCAATCTTTCTTGGCCTACTTTGTCCCTAGCTCAGGAACAGGAGGGTAAAGCTTTACTGCGACAGTATAGTGAGGTTTTTAGCCAAGGTGAAGGTGATATTGGTTGTACCACCTTGATCCAACATGAAATCCCATTGACTGATGATGCCCCTGTTCGCCAGCGTTATCGCAGGCTTCCCCCATCCCAGTATGAACAAGTTAAGGCACACATTCAAGATCTTCTACAGAGAGAAGTTGTGCGGGTGAGCTGTAGTCCCTATTCCTCCCCAATTGTTGTGGTTCAAAAAAAGGATGGCACCCTGCGTTTGTGTGTCGACTATAGGCAGCTGAATGCCAAGACAAGAAAAGATGCTTACCCATTACCACGGATTGAGGAATCATTGGATGCTTTGGCTGGTGCTAAATTGTTTTCCACTCTTGATTTGACCAGTGGCTATAATCAAGTTCCTATGGCCGAAGAAGACAAACAGAAAACTGCTTTCTGCACCCCTTTTGGCTTATTCGAATTTAATCGGATGCCGTTCGGGCTCTGCAACGCACCAAGTACCTTCCAACGACTTATGGAACGTGTTTTTGGAGATGAACGCTTCCAATCCTTGTTATTATACTTGGATGACATTGTGATCTTCTCTTCCACTTTTGACTCCCATCTAGAGCGTTTGCAAATGGTTTTGGGAAGACTACAACAGCACAATTTGAAGCTAAAATTGGAAAAGTGTAATTTCTTTCAGAATGAAGTTCGCTACCTGGGTCATGTGATTTCTGCCTCAGGGGTAGCAACCGATCCGGATAAAATAACTGCTGTGTCAGAGTGGAAGCGTCCAACGACAGTAAAAGAGCTTCGTTCTTTCCTTGGGTTTGCTTCGTATTACAGGCGATTTGTTGACAAGTTTGCAAAGTATGCTGCACCACTTCACCAGCTAGTGGGCGCCCTTCAGAAGACAAAGTCAAAACCAGGAGTAAAATTTCTACAGGGACATTGGAGTGACAAATGCGAGGAGGCATTTAACTTGCTCAAAGACAAGTTGGTGACAGCACCTGTGTTGGCATATGCAGATTTTGCCAAACCTTTCCTCTTAGAAGTAGATGCGAGTCATATGGGGCTGGGTGCAGTGTTGTCACAAGAACAAGAGGGGAAGAGACGTCCTGTGGCATATGCAAGTAGAGGGTTGCATCCTACTGAGAGAAACATGTCTAACTACAGCTCCATGAAATTGGAGCTCTTGGGATTGAAGTGGGCAGTCACCGAAAAATTCAGAGAATACTTGTTGGGGGCGAAGTTCACTGTATTCACTGATAACAACCCGCTGAGCTACCTTCAGACTGCTAAACTGGGAGCTGTTGAACAACGTTGGGCCTCACAATTGGCTCTCTTCAATTTTGAAGTTAAGTACCGCCCCGGATCTGCAAATAGGGCTGCTGATGCTCTTTCTAGGCAATCTGACTTGTCTGCACCTTCCCACATTGAAGAGATTGCTCCAGGGGTCTCTGTTCCACTCACTGGCTTGGGTCTGCCTGTTGTGCATCAATGTGTTGGTTCTTCCTGCAGCGTGGATGCCTTACCAACACGACAAAAAGCCGATTTAAAAGCCCTTCAGTTAGCTGATTCAACAATTGGCGCCTTTCTTGTCTATTGGAGACGTGGCCGCCCCCCTTCTCCCGAAGAGCGAGCAGTGGAGACAAAGACAGTATTAGACCTGGTCAAACAATGGAAACAGATAAGAGACCAAGAAGGTGTGTTGTACCGCTTGACCCACAGGCCGGGGGAATATACAGAACTGCTGCAGTTGTTGCTACCAGAAGCCTTACAGCCAGAGGTGTTAACTGCTCTTCATGACAATCATGGTCACCAGGGGTGCGAACGTACAGCATATCTTGTTCGGCAGAGGTGCTATTGGCCCCAAATGGGTAGAGACATTGAAAAATGGGTTCAGCAGTGTGCTCGCTGCGTGGCAGCAAAAGCCATACTCCCTAAGGTACGAACTTTCCCAGGTCACTTGTCTGCCTCCAAGCCCCTAGAGATTTTGGCCATAGACTTCACTCTGCTTGAAAAGGCCAGTGATGGTCGAGAGAATGTTCTGGTGGTGACCGATGTTTTCTCCAAATTTACTCAGGCATTCCCTACTTATGATCAAAAGGCAAGCACAGTAGTACGCATCCTGACCGAGAAGTGGTTTCATGTGTATGGGGTGCCTCAACGGATACATTCTGACCAAGGCCGTTGCTTTGAAGGAGAGATGCTAAGGGCATTGTGTAAGCTCTATGGGGTGGTGAAAAGTAGATCAAGTCCCTATCATCCAGAAGGTAATGGGCAGTGTGAGAGGTTTAATCGTACCATGCACGATTTGTTAAGAACTTTGCCAGCGGAGAAGAAACGAAGGTGGTCGCATCATCTACCCCAGTTACTGTTCGCCTACAATACTACGGTGCATCAATCAACAGGCCATTCCCCATATGAACTGATGTTTGGAAGGAAACCCCAACTACCCATTGATGCCCTGCTGGGTACTGTGGCGGAGGAAATGGTGGAAGGTACAGTAGGAGATTGGGTACAAGAGCAACAAGAATTTCTCCAGTTTGCTTATGCAAGTGCAGAGCGGCAACTGAAGATGGCAGCTAGGCGACGGGAACCAACAGCGCAGGGGTTTGCTCCCATACTTCCAAATGGGACCATAGTGTACAGGAAGAATCACACGCATGGTCGAAATAAGATCCAAGATGTCTGGGATAGTACGCCATATGAAGTGGTACGGTGTTTGGACGAAAGTGGACGGGTTTACACCATATGTCCAGTGGGTGCCATAGGTCCCACTCGGAACTTTCACAGAACTGAGCTAAGAGTAGTCCCTAGACGAGTTGTGCCTGTAGTCGGTGCCGAGACTGAAAGCCCAAGCCTTGTCGAACCAAGGAAGGATTCCTGTGAAGAAAGTGGCAGTGAAGAAGCAGATGATTCCGATCGTGGTCAGTGGGCGGTGAAACAAGTAGTCATCCCCGAACCAGAGGTGGATGCTGTCCAGCAGGAGAGGGAGTTGCCCTCAGCACCTGCATCAGTGTCTTTAAGGCGTTCAGCACGTAAAACAGCAGGCCAGCATTCTAATCCACACAACCTCCCTCGAGCAGTGGCCCCTCAACATGAGGACTTGGGGACTGCAGCTCAGCCCACACTTAGCACTGTACAATGTTTTTTTAGACCTTGGTGATTGTTGTGGCACCGCGTAGTCACCGGGACGGTGACTTTTTAAAGTGGGGGTGGATGTAGCGGGTAGAGCTGTGGGGAAGATTTTAATTAATATTTCCTAGTGTTGCCCTATAGATTCCATTAGGTGAGGTGTAGAGGGGAGGACTCTTATTTTGACAGTCCCTGATGGGTAGAGCAGGACCTCATGCTGCGTATAGTCTCACGGAACCATAGATTCCTCTAGGTAGAGGGGAGGACTTTTATTTTGATAGCTACTGATTGGCAGAACAGGATTCTGCGCTGCTTATAGTCTCGCGGGACCAGCACGAAGTAGCGTTTGGTCTCGTGGCGACAGGTACAAGCTCCGGTCGGAAAGCTCCAGCTCGTGGGAAAGCTGCTTTAAAAGAACTCTGTGGGAGATAGTTTTATTGTGCTTACTGACTGGAAAGGATTAAAGGAACACCTGGAGGGTGTATCAAGGGGCACTGTGTGCGTGAGAGGAATCCATAGTTGAAGCAGTGAATGTGGGAGCTCCAGGAATCAGCTGGGGGTGTGTAGCTGCTGAGTGCGTTTGTATTGATGCTGAAGGTGCTGTGAAGGCGATTGAGTTCTGGCTTCCGCATTTACGACTGATTGGAGTGACCGAAAAAGGCCAATGATAGTAGTCACTGTTTTTCTCTCAAAATCTTCTCTTACATCTTCTCCCGGGTTTTAGGATTGTATCTTTACATCTAAATAATTTTTAGAGTTTAAATTAAAATAAAATTATGGTTTTAGTGATTTAACATAGGCTTTTTGGCCCAGGGTTGCCATACTTCCTCATAGAACCATTATCTGGTGCCTTCCAGTACAGCTTCAACGAGTACATTAACTTGATTTATGGGAAGTAACTGGTCCTTTTGGTTTAGAGCTTCAGCCCCTTATTGATATATTTACTTTGTAGTGTTATGGTTTTGTGCACATTTTAATTTGAGTGTATTTCGCTTTGTTTGCAGTGTGGTTTATTATTATTATTATTATCATTATTTTCTTCTTTTTGGGTTTTCTTTTATTTATTTTGTGTGCTAATTAATGGGTGGCTTGAAGCCTGACTTAATCGGCAAATTTACTAAATCCTTCAGTTTTACCAAGTGAAAGTACATAGACTATTGAGATCAGTGTTATAGCCCAGCTTGAAGCCTGACTTAATCGGCAAATTTACTAAATCCTTCAGTTTTACCAAGTGAAAGTACATAGACTATTGAGATCAGTGTTATAGCCCAGATTGAAGCCTTATTTAATAGACGAATTTATTAAATCATTAAGTGTTACCAAGTGAAAGTACTTAGATAATTGGGATCAGTGTTATAGGCCCAAATTATAATGCTCGTGAAGTCTTATATTGGGTGATTTTATGGAAAACAGTGATTTGTATGAGTGTCCTGAAAGAAATGTTTAAAAATTGTTAATCCCTTGCTGTGGTCAGTTTTGTATAACCACTAGCGTTTTAAGAGAAGGTGATTGGTCTGGTTTAATGTATCTGTTTTAAACAAAATAATAAATGTGTTCTGTAAACCTTAGCCTCATTCCGTTCCTGTGTGCCTTATTACATTTTTAGTGAGTGGGTTTATAAAACATTCCAATATAAGGTACCCAGGGGTCACATATGTAAGCCCTCTGACAGTATCTTCTCAACGCATACAGCCAGGTTATCCCCTTCAATGCCCTCTTGGAGACTGGCGCTTCTCGTGCAGAGACTTAAAATGGAACAGAAACGAGTTTTACACCTAAATAAACATGATTTAACGAGGTCTAATCCACAAATATACACCAGAAAGACCACTTCTTATCTGTAGAACAGTGTAACGTTTTGAAAAGGTTTGGAGTGTTATTAAATAAGCAAATCAAATTGTTATAAAATCACAGCCCTAAATTCTTAAAGATCTTATTCTCATGTATCCCAGATATATGTTTGAAGTGATATTACTGTATCATTTTTGAGTAATTGAATACCAAAACTATCTATTCGGTTTTGTATAAAAGGGATTTTGGAGTGCTATAAAACCAAAAAAATCTAATTCTTCTTAAATCAGAACATGAAATCCTTAAATAATACCTTCCATACTATTAATGTCATGCATGTATACTGATTGTACAGTATCATTTTGGAGTAAATGAATACCAAACTTAGGAAAAATGTATATTCGGTTGTGCATAAACCAGATTTCGGTGTCCTATAAAACCTTCTAATCAAATTGTTATCCAATGAAACCAAGAAAGTCTTGAAGAAAACATTCCATTCTATTAATGACATGAGTAACAAGTGATATTACTGTATCATTTTGGATTAATTGGATACCAAACTATTCGGTTGTGCATAAACCACATTTCAGAGTCCTATAAAACCAGCAAATCAAATTGTTATCCAATGGCACTGACAAAGTCTTGGAAAACACATTCTATACTATTAATAACATGTATATCAAGTGATTTTACTGTACCATTTTGGAGTAATTAAATATTTTAAACATACAAAAAATGTTAATTTACTTTTGCATAAATCAGATTTCAGAGTCCTATAAAACAAGCAAATCAAATTGTTATCCAATGCCACTAAGACATTCTTGAAGAACACATTCCATACTATTAATGACATGAGTAACAAAGGATATTACTGTATCATTTTGGAGTAATTGGATACCAAACTTAGGAAAAATGTCTATTCGATTGTGCAAAAACCTGATTTCACAGTCCTATAAAACCAGCAAGTCAAATTGTTATCCAATGGCACTGACAAAGTCTTGAAGAACACATTCTATACTATTATTGACATGAGTATCAAGTGATTTTACTGTATCATTTTGAAATAATTGGATACCAAACTTGGAAAAATGTCTATTCGGTTGTGCATAAACCAGATTTCGGAGTCCCATAAAACCAGCAAATCAAATTGTTATCCGATGCCACCAAGACTGTCTTGAAGAACACATTCTATACTATGAATGACTTGAGTAACAAGTGATTTTACTGTATCATTTTGGAGAAATTGGATACCAAACTTAGGAAAAATGTCTATTCGATTGTGCAAAAACCTGATTTCAGAGTCCTATAAAACCAGCAAATCAAATTGTTATCCAATGGCACTGACAAAGTCTTGAAGAATACATTCTATACTATTATTGTTATGAGTATCAAGTGATTTTACTGTATCATTTTGAAATAATTGGATACCAAACTTGGAAAAAATGTATATTTGGTTGTGCATAAACCACATTTCAGAGTCCTAGAAAACCGGCAAATCAAATTGTTATCCAATGGCACTAACAAAGTCTTGAAGAACACATGCTATACTATTATTGACATGAGTATCAAGTGATTTTACTGTATCATTTTGGAGTAATTGGATACCAAACTTGGAAAAAATGTCTATTCGGTTGTGCATAAACCACATTTCAGAGTCCTATAAAACCAGCAAATCAAATTGTTATCCAATGACACTAACAAAGTCTTGAAGAACACATTCTATACTATTATTGACATGAGTATCAAGTGATTTTACTGTATCATTTTGAAATAATTGGATACCAAACTTAGAAAAAATGTCTATTCAGTTGTGTATAAACCAGATTTTAAGGTCGCATAAAACCAGCAAATCAAATTGTTATCAAATGACACTAACAAAGTCTTGAAGAACACATTCTATACTATTATTGACATGAGTTTCAAGTGATTTTACTGTATCATTTTGAAATAATTGGATACCAAACTTAGAAAAAATGTCTATTCAGTTGTGTATAAACCAGATTTTAAGGTCGCATAAAACCAGCAAATCAAATTGTTATCCAATGCCACCAAGACAGTCTTGAAAAACACATTCTATACTATTAATACGAAAAATGTTGATTCACTTCTGTATAAACCAGATTTCAGAGTCCTACAAACCATTAAATCAAATTGTTATCCAATGCCACTGATAAAGTCTTGAAAAGCACATTCTATACTATTATTGACATGAGTATCAAGTGATTTTACTCTATCATTTTGAAATAATTGGATACCAAACTTGGAAAAAATGTCTATTCGGTTGTGCATAAACCACATTTCAGAGTCCTATAAAACCAGCAAATCAAATTGTTATCCAATGGCACTAACAAAGTCTTGAAGAACACATTCCATAGTATTATTGACATGAGTGTCAAGTGATTTTACTGTATCATTTTGGAGTAATTAGATACCAAACTTAGGAAAAATGTCTATTCGGTTGTGCATAAACCACATTTCAGAGTCCTATAAAACCAGCAAGTCAAATTGTTATCCAATGGCACTAACAAAGTCCTGAAGAACACATTCTATACTATTATTGACATGAGTATCAAGTGATTTTACTGTATCATTTTGGAGTAATTGGATACCAAACTTGGAAAAAATGTCTATTTGGTTGTGCATAAACCACATTTCAGAGTCCTAGAAAACCAGCAAATCAAATTGTTATCCAATGCACTAACAAAGTCTTGAAGAAAACATGCTATACTATTATTGACATGAGTATCAAGTGATTTTACTTTATCATTTTGAAATAATTGGATACCAAACTTAGAAAAAATGTCTATTCAGTTGTGTATAAACCAGATTTTAAGGTCGCATAAAACCAGCAAATCAAATTGTTATCCAATGCCACCAAGACAGTCTTGAAAAACACATTCTATACTATTAATAACATAAGTATCAAGTGATTTTACTTTACCATTTTGGAGTAATTAATTATCAAACATACGAAAAATGTTGATTCACTTCTGTATAAACCAGATTTCAGAGTCCTACAAACCATTAAATCAAATTGTTATCCAATGCCACTGATAAAGTCTTGAAAAGCACATTCTATACTATTATTGACATGAGTATCAAGTGATTTTACTCTATCATTTTGAAATAATTGGATACCAAACTTGGAAAAAATGTCTATTCGGTTGTGCATAAACCACATTTCAGAGTCCTATAAAACCAGCAAATCAAATTGTTATCCAATGGCACTAACAAAGCCTTGAAGAACACATTCCATAGTATTATTGACATGAGTGTCAAGTGATTTTACTGTATCATTTTGGAGTAATTAGATACCAAACTTAGGAAAAATGTCTATTCGGTTGTGCATAAACCACATTTCAGAGTCCTATAAAACCAGCAAGTCAAATTGTTATCCAATGGCACTAACAAAGTCCTGAAGAACACATTCTATACTATTATTGACATGAGTATCAAGTGATTTTACTGTATCATTTTGGAGTAATTGGATACCAAACTTGGAAAAAATGTCTATTTGGTTGTGCATAAACCACATTTCAGAGTCCTAGAAAACCAGCAAATCAAATTGTTATCCAATGGCACTAACAAAGTCTTGAAGAAAACATGCTATACTATTATTGACATGAGTATCAAGTGATTTTACTGTATCATTTTGAAATAATTGGATACCAAACTTGGAAAAATGTCTATTTGGTTGTGCATAAACCAGATTTCAGAGTCCCATAAAACCAGCAAATCAAATTGTTATCCAATGGCACTAACAAAGTCTTGAAGAACACATTCCATACCATTAGTGACATGAGTAACAAGTGATATAACTGTTTAATTTTGGAATAATTGAACACCGAACATAGGAAAAATGTCTATTCGTTTGTGCATAAACCAAATCCTATAAAACCAGCAAATCAAATTGTTGTCTAATAAAACCAAAACAGTCTTGAAGAAAATATTCCAATCTACCAAGAACATTAGTCACAAGTGATATTACTATATTTGAGTAATTGGATAGCAAATTTAGAAAAAAATGCCTGTTCAGTTGTGCATAAACCAGATTTTGGAGTCCTATAAACCATCAAATCAAATTGTTATCCAATGGAACCAAGTCCTTCTTGATAAACACATTCCATACTAGTTTTATAGGACCCCGAAATCTGGTTTATTCACAACCGAATAGACATTTGGTATCCAATTAATCCAAAATTGTACAGTAATATCACTTGTTACTCATGTCAATAATAGTATGGAATGTGTTCTGCAAGACTGTCTCAGTGGAATTGGATAAAAATTTGATTTGCTGGTTTTATGGGACCTTAAAATCTGGTTTATGCACAACCGAATAGACATTTATTCTAAGTTTGGTATCCAATTAATCCAAAATGATACAGTAATATCACTTGATACTCATGTCAATAATAGTATAGAATGTGTTCTTCAAGACTGTCTCAAAGGCATTGAATAACAATTTGATTTGCTGGTTTTATGGGACTCCCAAATCTGGTTTATGCACAACCAAATAGAATTGTTTTCTATGTTTGGTATCCAATTACTCCAAAATGATACAGTAATGTTCTTTGATACTCATGCCATTAATAACATGGAATGTGTTCTTTAAGGCTGTCTTGGTGGTATTGGATAACATTTGGATTTGCTGGTTTTATAGGACTCTGAAATCTGGTTTATGCACAACCGAATATACATTTTTCCTATGTTTGGTATCCAATTACTCCAAAATGATACAGTAAAATCGCTTGATACTCATGGTATGCATAGTATGGAATGTCTCCTTTAAGGCTGTCTCAGTGGCATTGAATAACAATTTGACTTGCTGGTTTTATAGGACTCCGAAATCTGGTTTATGAACAACCAAATATACATTTTTCCTTTGTTTGGTATCCAATTACTCCAAAATGATACAGTAATATTCTTTGTTACTCATGTCATTAATAACATGGAATGTGTTATTTAAGGCTGTATTGGTGGCATTGGATAACAATTTGATTTGCTGGTTTTATAGGACTCCGAAATCTGGTTTATGAACAACCGGATATACATTTTTCCTAGGTTTGGTATCCAATTACTCCAAAATGATACAGTAATATCCTTTGTTCCTGACGTCACTAATAGTATGAAATGTCTTCTTTAAGGCTATCTCAGTGGCATTGGATAACAATTTGATTTGCTGGTTTTATAGGACTCCCAAATCTAGTTTATGCACAACCAAATAGAATTTTTTCCTAAGTTTGGTATCCAATTACTCCAAAATGATACAGTAATATCCTTTGTTACTCACGTCACTAATAGTATGTAATGTGTTCTTCAAGAGTGTCTCAGTCACATTGGATAACAATTTGATTTACTGGTTTTATAGGACTCCGAAATCTGGATTATGAACAACCGAATATACATTTTTCCTAGGTTTGGTATCCAATTACTCTAAAATGATACAGTAATATTCTTTGTTACTCATGTCATGCATAGTATGAAATGTCTTCTTTAAGGCTGTCTCAGTGGCATTGGATAACAATTTGATTTGCTGGTTTTATAGGACTCCCAAATCTAGTTTATGCACAACCAAATAGATTTTTTTCCTAAGTTTGGTATCCAATTACTCCAAAATGATACAGTAAAATCACTTGATACTCATGTCAATAATAGTATAGCATGTGTTCTTCAAGACTTTGTTAGTGCCATTGGATAACAATTTGATTTGCTGGTTTTCTAGGACTCTGAAATGTGGTTTATGCACAACCAAATATACATTTTTTCCAAGTTTGGTATCCAATTATTTCAAAATGATACAGTAAAATCACTTGATACTCATAACAATAATAGTATAGAATGTATTCTTCAAGACTTTGTCAGTGCCATTGGATAACAATTTGATTTGCTGGTTTTATAGGACTCTGAAATCAGGTTTTTGCACAATCGAATAGACATTTTTCCTAAGTTTGGTATCCAATTACTCCAAAATGATACAGTAAAATCACTTGTTACTCAAGTCATTCATAGTATAGAATGTGTTCTTCAAGACAGTCTTGGTGGCATCGGATAACAATTTGATTTGCTGGTTTTATGGGACTCCGAAATCTGGTTTATGCACAACCGAATAGACATTTTTCCTAAGTTTGGTATCCAATTACTCCAAAATGATACAGTAAAATCTCTTGACACTCATGTCAATAATACTATGGAATGTGTTCTGCAAGACTTTGTTAGTGCCATTGGATAACAATTTGATTTGCTGGTTTTCTAGGACTCTGAAATGTGGTTTATGCACAACCAAATATACATTTTTTCCAAGTTTGGTATCCAATTACTCCAAAATGATACAGTAAAATCACTTGATACTCATGTCAATAATAGTATAGCATGTGTTCTTCAAGACTTTGTTAGTGCCATTGGATAACAATTTGATTTGCTGGTTTTATGGGACTCCGAAATCTGGTTTATGCACAACCGAATAGACATTTTTCCAAGTTTGGTATCCAATTATTTCAAAATGATACAGTAAAATCACTTGATACTCATGTCAATAATAGTATAGAATGTGTTCTTCAAGACTTTGTCAGTGTCATTGGATAACAATTTGATTTGCTGGTTTTATAGGACTCTGAAATCAGGTTTTTGCACAATCGAATAGACATTTTTCCTAAGTTTGGTATCCAATTACTCCAAAATGATACAGTAAAATCACTTGTTACTCAAGTCATTCATAGTATAGAATGTGTTCTTCAAGACAGTCTTGGTGGCATCGGATAACAATTTGATTTGCTGGTTTTATGGGACTCCGAAATCTGGTTTATGCACAACCGAATAGACATTTTTCCTAAGTTTGGTATTCAATTACTCCAAAATGATACAGTAAAATCACTTGACACTCATGTCAATAATACTATGGAATGTGTTCTGCAAGACTTTGTTAGTGCCATTGGATAACAATTTGATTTGCTGGTTTTATAGGACTCTGAAATGTGGTTTATGCACAACTGAATAGACATTTTTTCCAAGTTTGGTATCCAATTATTTCAAAATGATAGAGTAAAATCACTTGATACTCATGTCAATAATAGTATAGAATGTGTTCTTCAAGACTTTGTTAGTGTCATTGGATAACAATTTGATTTGCTGGTTTTATAGGACTCTGAAATGTGGTTTATGCACAACCGAATAGACATTTTTTCCAAGTTTGGTATCCAATTATTTCAAAATGATACAGTAAAATCACTTGATACTCATGTCAATAATAGTATAGAATGTGTTCTTCAAGACTTTGTTAGTGTCATTGGATAACAATTTGATTTGCTGGTTTTATAGGACTCTGAAATGTGGTTTATGCACAACCGAATAGACATTTTTTCCAAGTTTGGTATCCAATTACTCCAAAATGATACAGTAAAATCACTTGATACTCATGTCAAGACTAGTATAGCATGTGTTCTTCAAGACTTTGTTAGTGCCATTGGATAACAATTTGATTTGCTGGTTTTATGGGACTCCGAAATCTGGTTTATGCACAACTGAATAGACATTTTTCCAAGTTTGGTATCCAATTATTTCAAAATGATACAGTACAATCACTTGATACTCATGTCAATAATAGTATAGAATGTGTTCTTCAAGACTTTGTCAGTGCCATTGGATAACAATTTGACTTGCTGGTTTTATAGGACTGTGAAATCAGGTTTTTGCACAATCGAATAGACATTTTTCCTAAGTTTGGTATCCAATTACTCCAAAATGATACAGTAATATCCTTTGTTACTCATGTCATTAATAGTATGGAATGTGTTCTTCAAGAATGTCTTAGTGGCATTGGATAACAATTTGATTTGCTTGTTTCATAGGACTCTGAAATCTGATTTATGCAAAAGTAAATTAACATTTTTTGTATGTTTGATATTTAATTACTCCAAAATGGTACAGTAAAATCACTTGATATACATGTTATTAATAGTATAGAATGTGTTTTCCAAGACTTTGTCAGTGCCATTGGATAACAATTTGATTTGCTGGTTTTATAGGACTCTGAAATGTGGTTTATGCACAACCGAATAGTTTGGTATCCAATTAATCCAAAATGATACAGTAATATCACTTGTTACTCATGTCATTAATAGAATGGAATGTTTTCTTCAAGACTTTCTTGGTTTCATTGGATAACAATTTGATTTGAAGGTTTTATAGGACACCGAAATCTGGTTTATGCACAACCGAATATACATTTTTCCTAAGTTTGGTATTCATTTACTCCAAAATGATACTGTACAATCAGTATACATGCATGACATTAATAGTATGGAAGGTATTATTTAAGGATTTCATGTTCTGATTTAAGAAGAATTAGATTTTTTTGGTTTTATAGCACTCCAAAATCCCTTTTATACAAAACCGAATAGATAGTTTTGGTATTCAATTACTCAAAAATGATACAGTAATATCACTTCAAACATATATCTGGGATACATGAGAATAAGATCTTTAAGAATTTAGGGCTGTGATTTTATAACAATTTGATTTGCTTATTTAATAACACTCCAAACCTTTTCAAAACGTTACACTGTTCTACAGATAAGAAGTGGTCTTTCTGGTGTATATTTGTGGATTAGACCTCGTTAAATCATGTTTATTTAGGTGTAAAACTCGTTTCTGTTTTATTTTCAGTCTGCACGAGAAGCGCCAGCCTCTGCTCCTCCGGGTGCGCTGTGCACGCTGCTACAGTAAAACACGGTTTAGACGCGCACTCCAGTTTTCGGTGTGGATAGCGCGACCGAGCGTTTTCTAAGTGCAGATGGCGTGACCGCGGTGATTTAAGGCGATGGGGCTCGGGACCGCTTCTACCAAGCAGCCATACTTCTCGCCGCTCCCACGTGACTCCCATATTGTTTTTTTAACTTGTTGAATCATTTACTGTACTACATAGTGCTTCAGTTTTATGTAAAACGATTCTTCTAAAGATACAAATACTCTTTGTGATCAATCACTCAGAATTGAATGGCTTTTCTTTATGTTCACATTAAAAATAAACTTTTCTTTTAAATTTCTTCTAAATTTGCAATTGTATTCCCTAAATATTTTACTTCATTTTTAAATGGTGTATTATTTGTTACATTTTCTGAGTTACCATGTATTGACATTAATTCACATTTTTAAAATTTAAGTGTGATCCTGACACTTCTGAAAAATCTTTAACGCCACAGGAACTTTATCGTCTGCAAACTGATTAATAACTAAATCTTTCCCCATTACATTCATGCTTTTAATCTCTTTGATGATTTAATCTGCTAGTAGTTCCAATGACACAATAAACAAATATGGGTTAGCTGGATCACCCTAACGTATTGATTTCAAATCTCTTTGCAGTCCGCCAATTGAGTGAAATAGAGCTATTGATTCTTTTATATAACATTCATTAATTAAAAAAAATTCTGACCAAACCCAAATTGTTCTTATGCTTTTAAAATAAACTGATTTTCTATTGAATCAAAGGCTTTATGAAAATCTAAAAATAAGATATTTATCCTCAACTATAATCCTATAAATTCAAAATAAGTCTAATATTATTGTGTATCAATCTATTGTTAATAAACCCAGACTGTGTTTCACTTGTTATCTGATATAATCTACTTTTCAGCATATTCACAATTGCAAATTAAGGAGTGGTCTTAATGTAGATTGAGTAATTGGTCTTAAATTTTCAATTATTTTCACTTTGATATAAGAATAATCAACCCTTGTTTCATAGATGGGAGCAGACTACTAGTCTCAATATATTCCTTGACTGCGTTCAGCAGCAGTATCTTTATGTCTCTATGTTCTTTATGTACAAAAACACCTTATAAAAGTCTGTACTTAGCTCATCTTGACCAGGTGATGTTTCTAAAGCCATACCTTTAATAGCAGCCTCCAGTTTCTCTATCCCCAAGTCAGACTCACATTCTTCTTTAAAGTCCTTGTTAATTTCAGGAATGTGTTTTTTGTATTTTTACAGTTACAGTTCTTACTCTAGGATAGCATAATTCAGTCATTCAGCATTTACATTATGTCTCAATTAACTTATTTTTCATCACCATACCTCCTTACATTACTCTTTCGTTTTTTCCTTCTTTCCTTTTTTGCATCACTAACCCTCTAATGAAGACATGTCAAAAATGACCCACATTCATTTTCTATAGTAATTCATGTATTACTGAGTTTTTCTATAGTACAAATCTTCATTTTTACTGCCGTGTATTACTTTATGAAGCGTCAAGTTTACAATAACATTACCTTTGAAAACATTTGACGCCAGTAGTGAAAGATAAATATAGACAATATATGATCAGGTTAAGGTTACCTTGAGAGTGAATACATTACTAAATATTATTATCAGCTATTAGCTCTTGAAGTTCTATTATACTAATCTTAATCTACTGTAGTTAGTTAACTATTGTACTAGCGTAACTAAGTACATCAGACGGCTATTAAGCTACAGTGTATTTTTATGGTAATGATATTTTAGGTAACAATAACTGAAATACTAATATTAATTCAAACAATAAACTTTTTAAACAGATACCACAACAACAACAATAATAATAATTGTGACGCCAGGTAGAGAGGAGTGACGCGAACAGAGTTAAAAATACAGACAGGTTTATTAGCAGGAAGGCTAACAGGTACTGCTAACAGAATAATAGAGGTGTGCCAAAAAATCGATTCACATAAGAATCTTGATTCTCATTTACTACGATTCAGAATCGATTTAAAATGTCCCAAAATCGATTCTAAGGTCCAATCCCATTTCTTCCCTTGGCCCTACCCCTCACGGTAAGTTCACACTGCAGCGGCACGAAGCGTTTTTCGCTCCGCCTCCCACTGCCCAAAGCGACCGTGGCCGCTGCAGTTTGAACTTACCGTCAGACCCACACAGAGCGTAGGTGTATGAGAATCACCGGTAAGATGGCAGAACAAGCATTATATTACCTTAGATTAACGTGTAGTTTTAATGTTTTATGGCAGAATGCTTCATAACAAGCATAAAAAAGATCGCTAGTAGTTAGTTTCAGTTTCTGTTAGCTAGCTAACTAGCTAACTTTCCAGTTCCACCTTAAATAACGCGGGCTGCAGCATTTAAGGCGGAACGGAAAAATAACAATAAGCTAATCAGAGCTAATTTCAGCTCCTCATCACAGAGGAATTAAGGAATGGACAATATGAATTAATTTCTCCACCTCCTGCCCCCTTTCTGAAGAAATACAACGACCTTAAATTAACTAGTTAATCAGCAGCTGCTCCTGAACTTTAGCGCTCCACTGCTATCATCACATCAGCCCAGCAGCGTCACCTACACACCACCGCTAGTAGCCTGGTAATAAAGCAGTGTTATTTATTATTTATTTATTGTTCATTAACGTCATTGTGATATCCCAGTGATTCCTCTGTCACTGAGGACCCACATTCCTGCACATTTTATTGTTTTTGTAACACATTACCTTCTCCAGGACCAGTGTATATTTTGGAGGCTTTTTTTTCAATAAGTTTTCAATAAATTTTTATAAATCAAATCGTTTTGAATCAAAAATCGATTTTGAATCGAATCGTGGCCCCCAAAATCGGAATCGAATCGAATCGTGAGATAGTAAAAGATTCCCACCCCTACAGAATAACCAGACAAACAATGATCTCACCGATAACAGAAGACGTAGTTAAAAATACAGTCCGAGTTCGAAACCGAGAAACAGTCCAACCATACATCAAATCCAGAAAGGGCAAAACAAAAGACATAAACCGATAATCCGAAAACAGGGTCGTAACGAGAAAGCAAAAACAGAACACAGGAAAATAAGGCTTAGTATGCAACATGAGTCGGCAATACCTCGCGGTGTTTGTTTACAAACGGATGCCTTAAATACAGGAGCTAGACAAGAATGAACCGGAAGTAATTCAGAATACAGGTGAATCAGAGGCTGCGTCCAGAAACTTTTGCTACTCCTCCTCTCCTACCCCTCCTTTCCTACTCCTCCTCTCCTACCCCGGAAGAAGGTGGAGGAATCAAGGAGAGGAGAGGAGGAGGAGGAATGGAGGGAAGGAGCTGTAATTGGGGAAATGGGACAGCTGATCCCTTTTAGATAGGATGTTGACTACCTATGAACTGAGCCAATCACAACGCTCACTTTCAGCACGTTTCATAACATTACTATCACACACAGCTAAAAATTCAGATATTCCAATAAAATCCTGTTTACTCCCAGACGCATTTTAGGCCGCATCTCTGACCAGTGACTCTGGCAGCCCTGTCTGACCTCAGCCTTATGAGGGATTCAGTTTCCTCATCAGTCCCTAAGTTAAAATAAATAAGTAAATAAATGAATTAATTAAAATGATATATTATAACATATATTATAAATAATATATGTTTTTATATGTATAACATGATACACATAGGGTCTTAAATATAGTTTTACTGAGCATACAGTTTATCTAAACTATAAATTATATTACTGCTTTACTGGCTGTTTAATTAGATAAGGAACCTAGTTAATTAATATGTTTATGACGTATATTTGGGCGTTGCCTTCCCCATTTTCGCGTGCTCTGTGTGCGTGGATGCAGTGATGTCATTAAAAAATCCTTAAAAGTCTTCCGGAGTAGGATACACTGATGCATCCTCCGTTGGAAGCCTACTACAGGTGGATTTTAAGCGGCTTCTTTCGTCTCCTACGGTATTCGGACAGGCGGCAAGATGGCCTCACGAAATCAGTTTCCGGGTCACGGAGGAGGGGAGGAGGATCGGTAGGAAAAAGGAGACACTTTTGGGGTTTCTGGACGCAGCCAGAGCGTCGGAGCGTAACGCGATTGGGTGAAGGTGAAAGGTTATTATTGACGTCATAATCAGGGGAATTCTGGGAAATGGAGTCCGGTAGTGTGGAAGAAGAACCAAGCTGCGTGACAATAATAATAATAATAATAATAATAATAATATGAATAATAATATGAATAATAATATGAATAATAATAATAAAAGCTTCACAGATAATAGCAAAAAATATAATAAATAACAATAATAATAAAAATAAAAAATACGCTTTAAAAACTAATTCCGCTGTTGCTCTACACATGTGCATAGCCTAAGATGGTCTTTGATGGTCAAGCTGGCCATTCCATTTTCCATTCTTGGTCATGATGGTCTTGCTGGTCGAACATTGGTTATTCTTACTCATGCATCTCAGTAATTATCTAAAATACATAATGTTACATAACTACCCTGTGAAAATGAATCATCCTGAAGCACAGCCAAATTTATTCTAACACCTATAACTTTTCATCAGCTTCACATTTCTCAGAAACCTTAAAAACTAACAATGTAACTTTAGAACATTTTACATGGTCTCTTGCTGCACTCTAGTGGTCATTTGATAAAACAGCTTCAGCTTCTACAGTTGCAAAGTCATATCCCTGCTAAACAATGTTGATGAAGACCACTGTGTTGTTCTAAGATGTTCTTTGCTGGCCATGGTATATTTAATTTGACATTGATCATGCTGTTCAACCACCTTTCCCTTCCTGGTTTTGCTGGTTAATCAGCTTGATCACTCTTGGTTGACCAGCACTGACATTCAACAGAACAGTTACACTGCTCCATAGCTCAATCTAATATATTGGCAGAATTATTCTACAAGAAACACATTAGTTCTGTATGTGCAATTGCACATCTGTGTTTCAGCAATTAGTGCAGCTAAATGCATTCTACTAAATTCAATGGAATATAAAAAATGAGCATGTATTTATCACATCACACAACTGCTCTGTTATACTCCACTCTAATTGAAGCTCGCAGGTCAGTTCACAAAAAAAAAAAACATGTTTTGAGCCTAACTGGCCTTAAGGGGCCTCTTTGGCCTGTTACTCGGACCCCGTAAATCGCTGCTTGCGGCTATATTTATCTTATTTTATCTATATTATATGGAAGTCTAAATGAAAGCTTGTGTGTTTTTCCTTTTTATTGAGAGCGTTTGCGCAGCGTTGTGTTTTAATGTTTTTTTTCACTGTTAAAATCCACCATCTACAGGCGGCCGCGTGTAACTGCAGCTAGCACGCAAGAGAAAAAGAGAAGCTGAAACTGAAAACAACAGTATTGTATAATTCAGTAATTACCTGATATAATAACCCGCCTTTCCATATTAGCCACGCCCCTCTCCTCTCCCCACGCTCCCCACGTCAAAAAGGGGTCAAAAAAGGGAATTTTCATTATTTAGGTTCTATTTGAGAACATCAAATGCAGAGGAAAATGTAAAAAAAAAAAAAAAAGCGCCTGTTATATTTGGAGTTTATAGTGTGTGTATGGATGTTGGTGATGAATAGCCAATCATTCTCTACATTTCCTGCTTTATTAGGGTCTTGACAAACAAATTACAAAATTTGAAAACATTATATGAAAGCACTGAGAAATTACACTGCATTATATAAGGTGTCCACCAGGCGTCTCCAAAGGCTTCAAAACCTCTCCAGAGCGCCCCAGTCTAACACAGAGATAAATCTGTCTCTATAAAACAACATTTTAATATTTTTTTTTCTTTGTGATAAAATAAATTAATGTAAGTCCATTAATATGTTTTGATGAAATGACACATAAAATCACATGTTTGCGCGCTGTGTGTGCTATGGAGTTTGGCGTTTAGAGTGTTTTTTTTTTAGTGACAGCGCAAAGGTTTGGCATGCCCCTCCCCCAGCCATTAGGAGACCAATCAGGGCAAATTACGTATCTGTGCTTAACAGAGAGAGAGAGTTTTATATTAATATTACTTTTTTTAATCCATGCTTCAAATTAAATTTCTCATGAGTTTCCTAAAATTGCCAAAACAGATCCAGTACCTTGTAAAAGAGTCCACCCTAGACTATCACTTCTGCAAATTGGGCAATTTTCACTGTATTGTTTATTTTATATTAATTAAAAAAATTGTATGCATGTTTAAAATTAAATTTCTCATGATTTTCCCATATTGCCAAAACAGGTCCACTACCATTTGAAATAGTCCAACATAGGCTATCACCTCTGCAAGTTTGGTCAAATTTCACTGTATTGTATATTTTATATTATTATTATTATTATTATTATTATTATTATTATTATTATTATTATTATTATTATTATTCATGTTTAAAATTTAATTTCTCATGAATTTCCCATAATGCCAAAAGAGGTCCACTACCATTAGAAAGAGTCTATCCTAGGCTGTGACTCCTGCACGTTTGGGCAAATTGTACTGTATTGTTTATTTCATAGTAATTTTCTTTTTTTAATTCATACTTACAATGAAATTTCTCATGATTTTCCCATAATGCCAAAACAGGTCCACTGCCATTTGAAAGAGTCTGTCCTAGGTTATGACCACTTCAAGTTTGGGTAGATTTTACTGTATTGTATTTTATATTAATTTATTTGTTTAAATCCATGCTTTAAATGAAAATTCTCATGGTTTTCCCATAATGCCAAAACAAATAAAACAAAAACTACAACAAAGTCAAAGTGTCAAAGTTCTCCTTTTCCTTGTGGTCTTGTGAGGTAGCCAGTATTTCCCCTTGAATCCTGTGGCCTGGGTCAATCCCCTAGCCAAATGATATTTCATTTAACTGTTCACTTAACTGTTCCACCATTAGACTGCTCAGCATATTTCTAAACAGTCTAGTCTAGAAATCACCTGTTAGACACCTGTGCTAGAAACAGGGGGTGTGAGTTTAAAACCATCACCATAAATCCAATACCTGAAGTGCAAGGGGCTATCTATAGTGAAACCTGCAGAAATCTGCAGTGCTGATAGCCTGAGGAACTGATAGCACTGCCTCACAGTGGCCCTGTGATGGCTTATTGGAGAATTAATTTACATCTGATACTAGCAAGTATTAACAATAAACAAAACAGTGAAATTTGCCCAAACTTGCAGAGGTGATAGCTTAGGACAGATTCTTTCAAATGGTAGTGGATCTGTTTTGGCATTATGGGAAAATCATGAGAAATTTAGTTTTAAACATGAATAATTTCTTTTTTAATTAATATAAAATAAACAATACAGTGAAAATTGCCCAAATTTGCAGAAGTGATAGTCTAGGATGGACTCTTTTACAAGGTACTGGATCTGTTTTGGCATTTTGGGAAACTCATGAGAAATTTAATTTGAAGCATGGATTAAAAAAAGTAATATTAATATAAAACTCTCTCTCTCTCTGTTAAACACTGATGGGATTGTTATGGTATTATATCAAATAGATAATGTACTGCACAGAATCTACAGTGAGGTGAGTTATTTTAATCCGTTTTCTTCTCGTTTCTGGGTTTAATGTATGTCTGAATGAATAGAAGCGACTGAAACGTGTCGGTCTCCTCTCCTCTGTGTTTTTTTTTAGCGTGCTCTCCGCCTGCGCGTCTGTTTACCGTAAAATTCCGCATCTGAATTTAAAGCGCGGATGACTAGACTGGGTAAACAATGTGAAAAAAAGGCTGTTTTCAGTTGGAGATTTCTGGCGACTGGTTTCATGTAGATGGCTGTAAATTAGCATGCAGGTAGGTAAAGTAGTACTAAAGAGTATGAGTGGGTTAGTTAGTCTGTGTGTTTAAAAGTTTTGACGCTTTTAAGCATTCTATTTACATGGTCAGGGCGGGCCCGCTAGAGGGCGCTCTTGCAGTAAGAGGTTAAAGACCCCAAATTGACTCCATAGAGTTCAGGCTCGGGTTCGTGCAGACAATCTAAACTCTAGTCTGCAGAACAATATTATTATTGTTATTAATTTTCCATTCTTTTAAATAGCAGGATACTTTGACTTTTATTTCTCTGCCCGGGACCAGGAAATAGTCTGTGATGTAATCATCTGTTATTAATACCATTTTTATTTTATATAAAGCTATGGCATGATAATTACCATATAGCTAAGTAACCAAGTATTATTGTTAATAATTAAGTGAAAGTTCTCCTTAACTGAAACTAATCAAAACGGTTACAGATTGAATACCCTCCTTTTCGTGTTTGTTAATTTATTTATGAATAAATATTATAAGTAAGTAAGCAACTATATTATTTTATCATATTTTGAAGAATAACTGAAAACATACTCAAATGTGGTATATTGTGATATATATCGTTATCGTGATATATGATCTTTTCCATATCGCTCCCATAAGATGGGTATAAACCAAACAGGTGTCATGTCTGGTGCTGAAAGCACACCTGTGTCTCCCACACTCAGCTCAACCTGTGGTAACCAAGCTTCCAACTACAATACCCAGAACGCACCACACCATGACATCACGCTCACTCCCGATCACATGACACCTCCAGAAAGTCCTGAGTACTTATTAGCCCTCAGTATAAATAGACCATGCTCACACTCACTCGTCGCCGAGTAATTGTTTGGTTCGTCCTGCATTTCTCTAGCCTTCCATTGTTATTCCGTGTATGATCCTGTTTTTGTGTTTTTCCGACTTTGATTTATGCCTACGCCTGTGATTGGATTCCTGTGTATGACCTGGACTGCTTATCGTTTGTGGATTACTGCCTGCTCTGTGTTACCCCCTTGCCTGTGTATGAACATTGGACTGTCTCTCGGTTATGGTATGGTTCCACTACATTATATATCTCTGGGATTGTATCTGCTGATCTGTATACCTACTGGTTATTTTAATAAAGCCTTTAATTTGTATCCGCACAAGTCTCATCCTTGTCTGGCCCTGACAACAGGAAATACCGTAGAAGATGAAAGAAGCCGCTTAAAATCCTCCTCAAAGAGGCTTCTAACGGAGGGTACATGAGAGTATCCTATCCGGAAGACTTTTAGGGATTTTCGATATGACATCACTGCATCCACGCCCACAGAGTACGGAAATGGAAAAGGCAATGCACAAATATACGTCATAAATGTACTAATTAACCTGGTTCTTATCTTATTAAACAGCCAGTAAAGCAGTAATATAATTTATAGTTTAGATAAGCTGTATGTTCAGTAAACTATATTAATGACCCTATGTGTAACATGTTATACATATACATACATATATTATTTATAATATATATATAATTTAAATTGATCTATTTATTTTTTTACTTAGGGACTGATGAGGAAACTGAAACCCTCATAAGGCTGAGGTCAGACAGGGGTGCCAGATTCACTGGCCGGAGATGCGGCCAAAAATGCGTCTGGGAGTAAACAGGATTTTATTTTAATATCTGAATTTTTAGCTGTGTGTGATAGTAATGTTCTGAAACATGTGCTGAAAGTGAGGGTTGTGATTGGCTCAGTTCATCAGTAGTCAACATCCTATCTTAAAGGGATCAGCTGTCCCATTTCCCCAATTACAGCTCCTTCCCTCCATTCCTCCTCCTCCTCTGCAGTAGGAGAGGAGGAGTAGGAGAGGTGGAGTAGGAGAGGAGGAGTAGGAGAGGAGGAGTAGGAAAAGTTTCTGGACGCAGTGCAGATCGGGTAGTGACACGCTCCCCTTTGTTCAGCACAAGCGGAAGTGACTGCTACTGCTGCCGGCTAATCATGCTGCAGTAGCAAACAAACGTTTATTAAATGTACTTTAATTTTACTGAACCAGTCTATACCTAATATTAGGAACACGAGCGGACCAGAAAATTAAATAAAAAAATAAATCACACCGTACCAACCTCCACCATTTAACCCAAACCCACTAGATGGCGCCAGAAATGTACTTTTCCTGTATTCTTATACCAGCCATACTACAGATGGTTCACTAATTTATTCCCCAATTTCAGAGTAGGGTATTGCTGCAGACTGGAGCACCTCCAAATGGGAGGGGCCTACCGCCAAGTAGGATGTCCATACTCCAAATGGGTGGGAAGAGTGCGTCACTGTTAGTTGATGCAATATTCTGTTTTTTTTTCAGTGAAATGTTCGTTTTCCAGCTGTATAGTTTAGGAATAAAATATTTATTCTAGTGATAAATAATTTCAGATTGTATTACTCTATAAATTTGTGGGTCATGCATGATTACAAAATACTAAAATGTTTAAATGTAAATAGTTTACTTGCTTTTCCATCTTAATGTTAACTGTTTAAAAGTTTTATGAATCATCCCACCATTCTCCCCTAATTGTTGCACTTCTATAACTTTTATAAAATATGTATACGATAAATATAGGAATAATGTATAGTATATTCTATATATGGTATATTCCATCCTTGACTTACGTGACTTTTTCAGCAAACATATGTTCATCAGACACAGATAATTTTATAGCCTTCCTATACACCATCCATCCGTCCATCCATTTTCCTCCGCTTATCCGGGATCGGGTCGCAGGGGCAGCAGCCTAAGCAGGGAAACCCAGACTTCCCTCTCCCCAGCCACTTGGGCAGCTCGTCCGGGGGAATTCCAAAGCGTTCCCAGCCCAGCAGAGAGACATAGTCCCTCCAGTCCCTTGGAGGCACTGATTCTCATCCCGGCCATTTCACTCTTGGCTGCGAACTGCTCCAGTGCGAGTTGTAGATCACAAGCTGATGAAGCCAATAGGACCACATCATCTGCAAAACGCAGAGATGCAATCCCAAGGCCACCAAAACGGATCCCCTCAACACCTTGGCTGCGCCCAGAAATTCTATCCATAAAAGTTATGAACAGGATCGGTGACAAAGGGTAACCTTGGTGGAGTCCAACCCTCACTGAAAACGAGTCCGACTTACTGCCGGCAATGCGGACCAAGCTCTGACACTGGTCATTCAGGGAACTGACAGCCCGTATCAAAGGGCCCGGTACCCTATACTCCTGGAGTACCCCCCACAAGACTCTCCGAGGGGCACGACTGAACGCCTTCTCCAAGTCCACAAAACACATGTAGACTGGCTGGGCGAACTCCCATGACCCCTCCAAGACCCTGATGAGGGTATAGAGCTGATCCAGTGTTCCACGGCCAAGAAGAAAACCACACTGCTCTTCCTGAATCCGAGGTTCGACTATCCGACGAACCCTCCTCTCCAGAACCCCTGAATAGACCTTACCAGGGAGGCTTAAGAGTGTGATTCCCCTGTAGTTGGAACACACTCTCCGGTCCCTTTTTGAATAAGGGGACAAACACCCCGGTCTGCAAATCCAGTGGAACTGCCCCCGATGTCCATGCAATGTTATAGAGTCGTGTTAACCAACACAACCCTACGACATCCAGAGCCTTAAGGAACTCCGGGTGAATCTCATCCACCCCTGGTGCCTTACCACCGAGGAGCTTTTTAACCACCTCGGTGACCTCACCACCTGAGATTGGAGATCCCACCCAAAGGTCCCCCGGCTCTGCTTCCTCAATGGAAGGCGTGCTGGTGGGATTGAGGAGGTCTGCGAAGTATTCCGCCCACCGGCCCACAACGTTCCGAGTAGAGGTCAACAGCACACCACACCCACTATAAATAGTGTTTGTGGGATACTGTTTCCCACCATCGGAGCCAACTCACCACCAGGTAGTGGTCAGTGGAGAGCTCCGCTCCCCTCTGTGTGTACAAGGCATGCGGCCGCAGATCAGATGACACGACAACAAAGTCTATCATTGAACTGCGGCCTAGAGTGTCCTGGTGCCAAGTGCACATATGGACACCCTTATGCTTGAACATGGTGTTAGTTATGGACAATCCATGATGAGCACAGAAGTCCAATAACAAAACACCACTCGGGTTACGATCGGGAGGGCCATTTCTCCCAACCACACCTCTCCAGGTCTCACTGTCATTACCCACGTGAGCGTTGAAGTCCCCCAGCAGAACAAGGGGGACTCTCCAACACCCCCTCCAAAGACTCCAAAAAGGGTGGGTAGCCTGAACTGCTGTTCGGTGCATAGGCACAAACAACAGTCAGGACCCGTCCCCCCGCCCATAGGCGAAGGGAGGCTACCCTCTCATTCACTGTGGTGAACCCCAACGTACAGGCCCCTTGAGAGGGGCAACAAGTATGCCAACCCCAGCTCGGCACATCTCTCCCGGGGCAACTACAGAGTGAAAGAGTGTCCAACCCCTATCAAGGAGATTGGTTCCAGAGCCAGAGCTTGCACACCAACTCCAGCTCCTTCCAGAGAGGTGACATTCCACATCCCAAGAGCCAGCTTCTGCAGCCGAGGATCAGATCGCCAGGGTCCCTGCATTCGGCTCCCACCCAAATCACACTGCACCCGACCCCTTTGGCCCCTCTCACAGATGGTGAGCCCATGGGAAGGGGGGCCCCTGTCTCCTCTTCAGACTATACCCGGCCGAACTCCATGGGCAAAAGCCCGGCCACCAGGCGCTTGCCAGCGTGCCCCACCTCCAGGCCTGGCTCCAGAGTGGGGCCCCGGTGACCCGCGTCCGGGGGAGGGAACACTTGCTCCAAAGTTGTCTCTCTTCATTGGGGTCATTTGGGCTGCACTTCGTCTGGTCCCTCACCTAGGACCTGTTTGCCTTGGGTGTCCCTACCATGGGCATAAAGCCCCTGACAACATAGCTCCTAGGATCCTTGAGACACTCAAACCCCTCCACCACGATAAGGTGGCAGCCCAGGGAGAGGCCTTCCTATACACATCAACCCACAATATTTTAATGCAGTGGTTCTCAACTGGTCTCAGTCTGGGACCCACATTTTCTCATGGTCATTAGGTCGTGACCCACTTTTAAAAAATACAAACCAAACTGATTTATGTAAAATAAAAAACCTTAAAACACATTTAAACAAACATAAAGTGAATTTAAAAGCATTTTTAAGAAACTGAGGAGGACCATGCCAACTGCTTGTATAAAAGTTAGCTGTTTAATGCATTAGTATCAGTGGCGGATGCTGGTCTTTCAAGGAGTGGAAGCTCAATTTCGGCCTACATCTTAACATGTAGTTTTATTTATACAATAATTCTACTCTCCCTGAGATTTTTATTTTTTTTGGGAACAAAAGGCATTATTGTCAAGTTTTCACTACACAACAAAAAGGTACCCATTCTTTACATTGAACAATTACATAAAAAAGATGCTATGAAATGAATAAACATAAAATTATCAGTAAAAAAAAACAAAATCTTTAAAGTTGGTAAAGTAAAAAAATGCAGGTAAATTTAGTTCATTTTTGGACAGTTTAAATTTCCTTAAATAATCCCTTTATTAATTTAAATTATTTTAATTATTTTTAATGATAACACAATACTTACTACTGGCCCCTGTTCATTTATGTCCTGAGATAGTTTCATCAAGAAGAATGGACATCAGTACATTTTATTTGTTACAGCACTTCCAGTCAGCCAGCTCACTTTATCAAACCAGAGCAGCTGAAAATACCTGTTACTTTTCCCACCTTTTACACCAAATTAATCTGAGCAGTTGATCTGCCCTGCTGCTGTTTAACTCTAAGTTTTTCTTCGTAAGGAAGACTATCAAATGGCTTCTCCAAAATGCGTCCACAACATTAAAACTGTCTGACATTATGCTCAGCTTGCACTGGCGCGAGGCAGTGGCGGACTTAGCAATTTGGGGGCTCAAGGCGAATTTAGCTAGGGGGCCCATCAACATTAATATGCAAGAAATAGGGTTGTGCCGATGGACGATATCATCGTCCATCCTCATTTAGGACCCAACATTGCGATGGATGGTAACCATCGCGATGCCACGCCCACTGTTTTGTTTTTCCAGAAACATGCACTGACCTTCTTTAGGTCTCCTTCACCTAAAACTTTAGCAGGGATCCTACAGAAAAAGATCAAATCAGGTATATGAGTCAGGGATGAAACAATACCCTACTGCTAAATATGCCTATGTAGCGGCTCAGTGGTTTAATACCTGGTGCTAATTGAGATGTTGAAATATTTTTTAATTGGGCGCCAGTTATTAAATTAATTTAATTAGATTAATCAATTAATTAATTAATTGATTAATCTAATTAAATTAATTTAATAACTGGCGCCCAATTAAAAAATATTTCAACATCTCAATTAGCACCAGGTATTAAACCACTGAGCCGCTACATAATTGGCTCGCCAACGTGGGGCAGGATTATATTCTTATTGGTTCTCCGCCGCGAGACCAGAGTATACACATTTCATAACCAGTTCCAGAAAATAGCGCTGTAAGTTGCAGAATAAAGTGTATTTTGTTGTTATTATTAAATGCGTTAGCTGCTGGCTAGCTGGCCTAGTTGGAGTTAACTGCATAAACCCAGCGTGTTAGAAACACACGCACATGTTCTACACGTGTTTTTGTTTACAATTCAGGACTGGCCAGTCCCCCGCTGTGTGTGCGCGTCGCGCGCACGGTCCCCTGTGTGTCTGTATAACGTGTACAGTTGTGTGTGTGGTATGCGAGCGCTCTTGAAAACATTACGCTTATTTGTAAAATAAGCTTGGTTGACACACCGCCGTGTGTGGGTAACCTTAAACCCGGGTGTATATACGTGTATATACGTGTGTACTTACATAAAGTTCGAACTGTTTCCGGTAAAATAGACATATTT